>NW_017214951.1:0-14285 GCF_001704415.2 Capra hircus
ATTTTGTTCTCTAATCTCTAGTCTGCTTTCTTTTAGATTCTATACACTCATTTGTTGTATGTTTTAGATTCCACATGTAGGTGATGTCATACGACAATTGTCTTCTGACTTATTTCACTTAGCGTAATGATCTCCAGTTCCATCCATATTGCCGCAAATGACAAAATTGCCCTCTTTCTGTGGTGGAGTTGTATTCCATCTTCTTTATCTATTCGTCCGTTAATAGACACTTAGATTGTTTCTTTATATCTTGGCAGTTGCAAATAATGCATGTTAAGAATATTGGGGTGTGTGTATGTTTTCAAATTAGTGTTTTTGTTTTTATGGATATGCACCCCAGAGTGGAATTGCTGGGTCACACAGTAGTTCTATTTTAGTTTTTTAAGAAGCCTTTATACTGTTTTTTTTTTTTTTTTCCTTTTTACAGTGACTGCAACAATTTAACATTCTCACCAACAGAATAAGAGGGCCTTCCTTTTATCCACATCCTCATCAACATTTGTTATGTGCATTCTTTTTTGATGATAATCATTCTGACAGGTGTGAGGTGATCTCAGTGTGGTTTTGATTTGCATTCCTTGATAATTAGTGATGTCGAGCATCTTTTTATGTGCCTGTTGGCCATCTACATTTCCTCTTGGAAAAAATGTGTGTTCATTATTTATGCCCACTTTTTAATCATGTTACTTGTTTTTTGATGTTGAGTTGTTTGAGCTGTTTTATACATGTTGGCTATCAATCCCTTAATAGTCATATGATTTGTAAATATTATCTCCCACCTCGTAGACTGTCTTTTCATTTTTGCCCTTGCTGGGCAAAATTTTTTAAGTTCAGTAAAGTCTCATTAGTTTATTTTTGGTTTCATTTCCTTTGCCTTAGGCAGACATCCAAAACAATATTGCCTCCAATTTATGTCAAGTGTGTTCTGTTCTGACTTTGTTCTCCTTTAGAAGTTTTATGGCTTCCAGTCTTACATTTAGGTCTTTAATCTGTTGTGAGTTTATTTTTGTACATGGTGTTGAGATGTTCTAATTCTGTTCCTTTACATGTGGCTGTCCAGTTTTCCCAGCACCGTTTCTTGAAGCAACTGTCTTTTCTCTGTTGTGTAGTCTTACCTCCTTTGTCATAGGTTAATTGAGCATAAGAGTATGAGTTTATTTCTGGGCTCTCTATCCTGTTGCGTTGATCTGTGTCATCTGCTTTTCTGTAGTACAATATTGTTTTGGTTACTATAACTTTGTAGTATAGTCTGAAGTCAGGGATCATGATTCCTTACCTCTGTTCTTCTTTGTCAAGATTGTTTGGGCTGTCAGAATCTTTTGTGTTTCCATGCAAATTTTAAAATTATTTGTTCTAGGCCTATGAAAAATGCCATTGGCATTTTGATAGGGATTGCATTGAATCTGTAGATTGTCTTGGAGTAGTATTGTGATTTTTAACAATATTGACTCTTCCAATCCAGCTTCATAGTATACCTTTCTATATATTCATGTCTTCAGTTTCTTTCCTCAGTGTCATATAGCTTTTAGGATACAGGATTTTTCTTTATTCCTATTTTATTATTTTTGATATAATGGTCAGTAGTTCAGTGCAGTCGCTCAGTCATGTACAACTCTTTGTGGCCCCATGGACCACAGCATGCCAGGCCTCCCTGTCCATTGCCAACTTCCAGAGTTTACTGAAACTCATGTCCACTGAGTCAGTGATGCCATCCAACCATCTCATCCTCTGTTATCCCATTCTCCTCCTGCCTTCAATCTTTACCAGCATCAGGGTTTTTCCCAGTGAGTCAATTCTTTGCATCAGGTGGCCAAAGTATTGGAGTTTCAGCTTCAGCATCAGTCCTTCCAATGAATATTCAGGACTGATCTCCTTTAGGGTGGACTGGTTCGATCTCCTTGCACTCCAAGGGGCTCTCAAGAGTCTTCTCCAACACCACAGTTCAAAAACATCAATGCTTCAGCACTCAGCTTTCTTTATAGTCCAACTCTCACATCTCTACATGACTACTGGAAAAACCATAACTTTGACTAGACGGACCTTTGTTGGCAAAGTAATGTCTCTGCTTTTTAATATGCTGTCCAGGTTGGTCATACCTTTTCTTCCCAGGAGCAAGTGTCTTAATTTCATGGTGGCAGTCACCATCTGCAGTGATTTTGGAGCCCCCGAAAAATAAAGTCTGACACTGTTTCCACTGTTTCCCCATCTATTTCCCATGAAGTGATGGGACTGGATGCCATGTTCTTAGTTTTCTGAATGTTGCTTTTTAAGCCAGCTTTTTCACTCTCCTCTTTCACTTTCATCAAGAGGCTTTTTAGCTCCTCTTCACTTTCTGCCATAAGGGTGGTGTCATCTGCATATCTGAGGTTATTGATATTTCTCCCGGCAATCTTGATTCCAGCTTGTGCTTCATCCATCCCAACATTTCGCATGATGTACTCTGCATATGAGTTAAATAAGTAGGGTGACAATATACAGCCTTGACATACTCTTTCCCCTATTTTAAACCAGTCTGTTGTTTCATGTCCAGCTCTAACTGTTGCTTCCTGACCCGCATACAGATTTCTCAGGAGGTAGATCAGGTGGTCTGGTATTCCCATCTCTTTAAGAATTTTCCAGAACTTGTTGGGGTCCACACAATCAAAGGCTTTGGCATAGTCAATGAAGCAGAAGTAGGTATTTTTCTGAAACTCTTCTTCTTTTTGATGATCCAGTGGATGTTGGCAATTTGATCTCTGGTTCCTAATGGTAAATGGGATTGTTTCCTTAATTTCTGTTTCTGATACTTTGTTTTTAGTATATAGAAATGTAACAGATTTCTGTATATTACATTTATATCTGGCAACTGTACCAAATTCATCGATAAATCCTGGTAGTTTTCTGGTGGCATCTTTAGGATTTTCTATATATAGTATCATGTCATTACAAACAGTGACAGTTTTACTACTTTTCCAATTTGGATTCCTGTTATTTCTTTTTCTTCTCTGATTGCTGTGGCCAGGACTTCCAAAACTGTGTTGAATAAAAGTGACAAGAGTCCCTGATCTTAGAGAAAGTGCTGTAAGCTTTTCATTGTTGAATGTGATGTTAGCCATGGGTTTGCCATGTATGACCTTTATTGGGTTTAGGTATGTTTCCTGTATGGCTGATTTCTGAGGATTTTTTATTGTAAATGGATGTTGAATTTTGTTGAAATGTTTTTCTACATCTATTGTGTTGATCATACGGTTTTTATTCAGTTTGTTAATGTGATGTATCACATTGATATTTATGGATATTGAAAAACCCTTGGGATGAATCCCGCCTAAATATTCAAAAACTCAAGAGACTTTCTCTTTTGTCACCAAATTATCAGTTTTAAATGTTCCATGTGATCTTGAAGGAATGAGTTTTGTATATTTATTGGGTGCTGTGTTCTATTGCGGGGCTTCCCATGTAGCGCAGTGGTAAAGAATCAGCCTGCCAATGTAGGAAATGCAAGAGAGCTAGATTCGATCCACTAGTCAGGAAGGAGGAGGAAATGGCAACCTACTCCAGTATTTTTGTCTGGAAAATTCCATGGGCAGAGGAGCCTGGTGGGCTACAGTCCATGGAGTTGCAAAGAGTCAGACATGACTGAAAGGCAGAGCACACATATGCACACACGTTCTACTGTGGGCTTCCCAGTTGGCTAGTGGTAAAGAATCCTCCTTCTAGTCCTGGAGATGAGGGGATATGCACGTTCAGTCCCTGGGCTGGGAAGATCCCCTGGAGGAGTAAATGGCAACCCACTCCAGTATTCTTGCCTGGGTAATCCTGTGGACAGTGAAGCCTGGTGGGCTACAGTCTGTGGGGTCACAAAGGGTTGGATATGACTGAGTGACTGAGCACGCAGGCATGCGTGTTCTGTTGTATTGCTTTTCCTGCTTCAAATAAAAATGTTACTTGTAGTTTCTGAGAGTCCTTGGCCCTTCTGGACCTTCTTTTCCATTGTGTCTTGCCTATTCCTGTTTAATTTGGATGCTTAGTCTTGCAGTTTCTCCTCTGTGTGGAGGTTTGTCCTGAAAGAGAATTTCAGCAGTTTTTAACTTCTAAAGAAGTATAGTTTAGCCTTATCTCTCCAACTCTTCTCACATCTAGTAGCAGGAATAAAAAAATAAATGTGGAAGGTACTTTTTCTTGACTTCTAAGAATCTGAAGAGCAATCCCAGAGAGACTGAGAATTAAAACTTTCAGAATCAGAGAAATTTGTTCTTTGTAGCTGTTCTTTTTCCCACTGGTAGTAATTATTTGGGAGAAGGCAATGGCAACCCACTCCAGTACTCTGCCTGGGAAATCCCATGGACAGAGGAGCCTGGTAGGCTGCAGTCCATGGGGTCGCTAAGAGTCGGACACTACTGAGCGACTTCACTTTCACTTTTCACTTTCATGCACTGGAGAAGGAAATTGCAACCCACTCCAGTGTTCTTGCCTGGAGAATCCCAGGGACGGGGGAGCCTGGTGGGCTGCCTTCTATGGGGTTGCACAGAGTTGGACACGACTGACGTGACTTAGCAGCAGCAGAAGTAATTATTTGACTTCAGTGTATAGAATATCTAAATTCTAAAATGATGTCTTCAGAATGATTTATTTTCAACAGCAGTGGAGACTAACAGTTTTGCATTGGATATTTCAAATAATATCTACTTTATTTCTGTCATTCAAAGTTGCACATTACAAATTGTTTTTTTTTTGTTTGTTTGTTTCAGATCAAAGACTAAATGAAACCCTTAGGCGGTATAAAATGGAAAATTTTTTCAGATATTCAACAGTACAGGTATGTAAATTAAATTGGGGTCTAACAAATTAAGTTCAAATTTGGTTGTAAATATGTCTGTATTTGACAAGTGTAGAATAAATGCTATTTAGGATTATTCCATGTGAAGTTGCCTATAGCACTTGAAAATTTTTCTTACAACTCTCATGCTTGTAAGGAAGCAAAGTTGTTTTTGTTTAATGACTATGAATTCTTTGACCATAGAAATTGCCTTTGTCCTCACCAGAGTTTGAGCTTACGATATATGTATATGGTGTTAAAATGTCAGAATTGTAAAATGAGAATTCATTAGACTTTTGAAACATCCTAGAATTGTTTTTAGGATACATCCAGTTATAAACTTTAACTCTCAATTCTCATAAATTTAACAGAAGCATGAACTAACTCAGAATAAGAAATAATACATGGCATTATTTAAATTTTTTTTTCTTGGGTATACATTTTTATTTAAATATTGTATTTTTTGACCAATAAAATATACTTACTGGTACAGTCTGAGTTACAGGATATTAAAATAAAAATAGTTCCTAGGTTAAATGGTAGCTCTATACTGAATCAGTAAAGAAATATTTTGCTTTTGACATAAATAAATCTTATAATTAAAACTGCAATTGCTTTTAAGGTATTAAAAGGAAGTTTTGTTTTTTTTTAAGATACTAGGTGATAGAGAATCTCATGATCCACTAGCCTCTAAATTTTGCTCAGATTCTTAGGTTCTTTTGCTTCTGCTTGATGTCATATGGAAATATCTCTGAAGGGACGATTCAAACAAAAGATTGATTTTAAAGCCTGAGTAAACCTCTGAGTATGGAATTGCATCCTGTCTCCTAGAATCTGGCTGACTGGATTACGAAAGATGGTTTTACCAAATAAAAGATTGACTCTAGCTAGCCCTTTATGTGCACCTTCACTGTGTACTGTTAATTTTGTTTGTTTTTGCCTGCACCGGTCTTCACTGCTTTCCAAGGGCTCTCTCTAGTTGCGGTGAGCGGGGGCTACTCTTTGTTGCTATATGTGGTCTTGTCATTGCAAAGCACAGGCTTTAGGCGTTTAAGCTTCAGTATTGCAGCATGTGGGCTCAGAAGTTGTGACCTAGAAGTGGGCCCTAGAGCTTGCAGCTTTCAGTAGTCGTGGCACACAGGCTCAGTAGTTGCGGCACATGGGCTTAGTTGGTCGTGCATCAGCAGGCAGATTTTTATCCACTGTGTCACCATGGAAGTCTATATATCCAGTGATTATAATAATTAAAGCTGACGGTAACATACTAAGTAGGGACAGGTTTTCCCTTACTTACTAGAGTACTATTTGGTGAAATTATGTAGCTCCTTTAATTCTTTGAAGGTACATGTCCTTCTCTTACATGTATTATTGTCAGTCATACAGTCAAATCTTGATTTTTATTTCTTATTTTTCATATTAGTATATTGTTACTGCCTAAGATTCCTTTGCACAGTATGTCTTCTCTTCAGAACATGTTACTGTCTCAAGACTCAGTCCCCATGGGTCTTGCCTTTCACTACATACTTTGTATTGGTGAGTGGGAGGTGATAGGGAGCTTGAGAGGGAGTTTAATTTGCTTTCTAGCATAAAGGTCCATATCCTTGGCCATATGCAGTGCACCTTTGGGGATTTTTCACCCCAGAAGCATTATTCTGGTTTCTGATAAAATACTCAGGAGGAGTTTTCTTTTGTTGTTGTTGGTTTTTTTGTTTTGTTTTTGCTTTCTCTTTGTTTTGTAGTAAAGGAAGAGAGAGGTAGGAGGTAACTTCATTATCAAAGAGTAAATGGGACCCAGGTGCACTGGCTCAGATCTCGTCCCTGTAATTTTAGTTGTTGCTACTAGCAACAGAAATTGTTCATAAATTTGTTTGCCTGTTTTGTTTAGCTGCATTTCCCAAGTTTCTAGAATAATTTTTGTTATATACTCAATAAATATGTGTTGAATTAATGGAACAACCATAACCTTCCTCTTCTTCCCTCCTACCTGCTTTTCTTCCAACATCGTGTGAGCTCTGTTGCCAGATACAATGAAAGTGGAGATGTAAAAAGTCATGATCAGCTTGAGAAATATAAATAGTTCATGCTTTTTGTTCTATTTTTAAAGGTAAAATCCTAGTGAACTGTCCTTTTTTTCTCATACTAGGTACTGTAAAACTGCCAGGACTGTATTAAATGGACATATTTTTGTGAAACCTTTTTTCCAATATTGAAAAAACCTGCAGTAGTTTGATATTTCTTATATTTTAAGTTGGTACTTCAAGGATAATTTTTATAGGAACTGTATTACAAGTGATAGTTAAAATTCTTTAGTACTGTTACCACGTAATGATCATTGAGACTTCTTTTGGATCAAAGTAAGTTCTGTGAATTGCCTTTAGATTTTTTATATAGCATTGTTTCTTAAGAAAAATCAAGATCTGATACCTTTATAATAAATAGTAATACTTAAATTCTGTGGATTTAAATGGAGAGAGTCTTCCAGTGTCTTTAATAGCTTATATATTTAAGATATTTGGTTCATAATACCTTCATAATTCATTCTTTAAAAAACCTTTTCCCTTATAATTTTATATAAGTTTCTAAAGATATTTTATTATAATTTGTATTTTCTACTGGACTTATGGTTGATTTACAATGTTGTTAGTTTCAAATACAGCAAAATGATTCAGTTATACATAAACATATATCCATTCTTTTTCAGATTCCTATCCCATATGGGTTATTATGAGATAGTGAGGAGAGTTCCCTGTGCTATACAGTTGGTGCTTGTTGACTGCCTATGTATAGTACCATATGTATATTAATCCCAAACTCCTAATTTATTGCTCTCCCCACCTTTCCCATTTGATAGCCATAAGTTTGTTTTTGACATCTGTTTCTCTTTTGTGAATGAGTTCATTTGTATTATCTTTTTAAATTCTACATATAGTGTTACCCACTACAGTACTCTTGCCTGGAAAATCCCATGGACAGAGGAGCCTGGTAGGCTGCAGTCCATGGGGTCGCGAAGAGTCGGACACGACTGAGCGACTTCACTTTCACTTTTCTCTTTCATGCATTGGAGAAGGAAATGGCAACCCACTCCAGTGTTCTTGCCTGGAGAATCCCAGGGACAGTGGAGCCTGGGGGGCTGCCGTCTATGGGGTCGCACAGAGTCGGACACGACTGAAACGACTTAGCAGCAGCAGCAGCAGTGATATGATTTTTGTCTTTTCTACATCTTGGTCACTTAGTATGACTATCTCTAGGTCCATCCATGTTGCTGCAAATGGCATTATTTCATTCTTTTTATTTTGAAGAACTAGTTAGCATTATTCAAAAACTGAAGAATCAGCTACACTAGGAGGGATTGTACAAAATGGAAGATTTTTACGGATAGAAGGAGAGGATGTGGCAAAAGGTATTAACGAAGGAAAAGAAAGGATTATTTCAGACCAGGCTGTCTTCTAATGGGGGACTGACAGTCTAGGGGCCTTTTCCATGCAGTTACTTCATTAGTCAGTTCAGTTCAGTCGCTCAGTCGTGTCCGACTCTTTGCGACCCCATGAATCGCAGCACACCAGGCCTCCCTGTCCATCACCATCTCCCAGAGTTCACTCAGACTCACGTCCATCGAGTCAGTGATGCCATCCAGCCATCTCATCCTCTGTCGTCCCCTTCTCCTCCTGCCCCCAATCCCTCCCAGCATCAGGGTCTTTTCCAATGAGTCATCTCTTTGCATGAGGTGCCATAGTACTGATTAGCAAATTTCAGGTGGACTGTTTTAAAGGTCACATCTCTGAGAGGGATTGAAACCGTCTTAGTTTTTGCTATGATGGGGAGGGGGGTTAGGAAATGATCCCACTTGGGGCTTCTTAGTTCTTTTTTAACAGTGTGATGGTATAATTTTGCATTTCTCTGATAAATAGGTATGTAGAGAATATTTTCATATGGTTTTTGGCCATCTGGATGTTCTGTTTCACATGAGTTTGAGCAAGCTCTGGGAGTTGGTGATGGACAGGGAAGCCTGGTGTGCTGCAGTCCATGGGGTCGCAGAGAGTCAGACACAACTGAGCTGAACTGATATTTTTGAGATGTTCCTTTTTAAATATTTTTCCCATTTAAAAAATTGGGTTATTTACCTTTTTTAAAAAAATCATTATTGGAGTATAGTTGATTTTACAATGTTCATTTCAAGTGTACAAAAAGGTGAATGAGTTATGCATATACATATACTCATCCTTTTTC
This sequence comes from Capra hircus, assembly GCF_001704415.2. Classification (NCBI taxonomy): domain Eukaryota; kingdom Metazoa; phylum Chordata; class Mammalia; order Artiodactyla; family Bovidae; genus Capra; species Capra hircus. The sequence goes on from NW_017214951.1 coordinate 9,023, forward strand.
AGATTCCTTTCCCATATAGGCCATTACAGAGATGGAGTGGAGTTCCATGTGCTATACAGTAGGTCCTTATTAGTTATCTGTTTTATATATAATAGTGTGTATATGTCAATCCCAATCTCCCAGTTTATTTCTGCACCCTCCTCTTTCCTTCTTGGTAACAATAAGTTTGTTTTCTATATCTATATCTTTGTTTCTGTTTTGTAAATAAATTCATTTGTGTCATATTTTAGATTACATGTACAAGTAATATCATATGGTGTCCATCTTTCTCTGACTTACTTCACTCAGTATGACTGTCTCTAGGTCCATCCACGTTACTGCAAATGGCATTCTTTCGTTCTTTTTTATGGCTGAGTAATATCCCATGGTATACATGTACCACATCTTCTTTATCCATTTCTCTCTCAATGGACATTTAGGTGGCTTCCATGTCCTGGCTGTTGTAAATAGTGCTGCAGTGAACATTGGTATGCATGTGTCTTTTTGAATAATGGTTTTCTCCAGATATATACTCCTGAGTGGAATTGCTGGATCATATGGTAGCTCTAGTTTTAGTTTTCTAAGGAGCTTTCATACTGTTCTCCATACTAGCTATATCAATTTATATCCCCACCAACAATGTACGAGGGTTCCTTTTTCTCCACACCCTCTCCAGCATTTACTGTTTATAGATTTTTCGATGATGTCCATTCTGACCAGTGTAAAGTGATACCTCATTGTAGTTTTGATTCACAGTTCTCTAATAATAAAGTGATCTTTTCATGTGCCTCTTAGCCATCTTTGGAGAAATGTCTGTTTAGATCTTCTGCTCATTTTTCAATTGGGTTTATTTCATTTTTCATGGCTGAATAATAGTCCATCTTAAATATGTAAAGCTAAATATATTTTACATAATTAATTTCTTGAATGACCCCTTCAGGTTGTTGTGAAATTTAGTTGTCTTTCTTTGATTATGTTTTGTTTTCTGTATAAATAAAAAGTATTTCAAATCGCATTGCTCTTTGAGAGTGTAGTAGTGTGCACTGGCTGACAAATGTTCAAAGATAAAAAGATTTTATTCAAGAAGGTGAGTGGGTCATATCCTTTTTGCCTCATTTCTTTCCTCCTACTCCCCCACCCCCTTAAATCACTGCCTTTTCTCACATGAAAGCTAATTGCATCTTCTTTGTAACCTGTGCCACACTAGTATTATACATGTGTGTACTAGGGATGGGATAAGTGTTTTTGTTCTTTTTGTACTTGCTGAGAGACAGAGTGGAATATTAAAAATAAGTTTATTTTCTCTGAAAACTCTCTTAAAAGTATCTTCCTTTTCTAGCTTGAAACTTGTTTTTCTGCCTGTTACACCTTGAACTCAAAATTTTTTTTAAAAATTGAGACTCAGGAAAGAGAGGAAATAACATAAACTAGAAAGAAAAAGAAGGAAGAAATAAATATAAAAACATGGTGCTAAGAGGTATGAGTTGGTTGTGGGAGGAAAAGACAGTCATTGTGCATATTATTCACCGATAGAGCAAACATTAATATATTCAACAAGTGCTTGACCACTATGTAAGCTCTAGGGACAGACCTATCAATAAGATACACAGAGGATCCTCTTTCAGTGGAAGAGAGAGAAATGAATGAACAAAAACTGTGATAGTTTATGAACAAAATAAACAGGGTGCTGAGAGAGATTAATGTGTATGCAGTGTGGTGGTGGCTGAGACTTGTTTTTGGTAGAAAAGGCAGAGAAGACTTCTTTAAGGTAGCAACATTGAAGTTGGCACTGAAAGTGAAGAACAAGCCAAGGAAAAAGCCAAGAAGAAGCTCTGAGGCAGGAAGAAATTAGACATGTCTTAATATAATGTATAAGAGCTGGTCCAATTTTAATCAAATAATAGTTATTTGATTAATGTATTATTAATGAATTAATGAAGTATTAATGCATAATAGTTATTTGATTAATTTATGTTGAAGGAATAGTAGGGCTACTCTTGCTGATCATGAGTTTAGAAATATAAAACTTTATTGATAACAATATAACAAACCACTTTTATTATTTAAGTCAAATTACAAGCTTTCTAGACCAGTACTGTTCAGTGGAACTTCCTGTGATCGTGGAAATGTTGTATAGTTCAGTAGTTTTTAATATGGTAGCAAGTAACACATGGGGCAGTTAAGCATTTGAAATTAAGCTACACAACAGACAGGTCTTTTATCTGATTTTCACTTAAGAAATTTTAAATTTGAATAGACTAATGTGGCTTATGCAGAGTACATCATGCAAGATTCCAGGCTGGATGAAGCACAAGCTGGAATCAAGATCCCCGGGAGAAATATCAGTATCTTCAGATACGCAGATGACACCACCCTTATGGCAGAATGCGAAGAGAAACTAAAGAGCGTCTTGATGACTGTGAAAGAGGAGAGTGAAAAAGCTGGCTTAAAACTCAACTTTCAAAAAACGAAGATCATGGCATTTGGTCCCATCACTTCATGGCAAATAGATGGGGAAACAATGGAAAAAGTGATAGACTTTATTTTCTTGGACTCGAAAATCACTGCAGATGGTGACTGCAGCCATGAAATTAAAAGATGCTTACTCCTTGGAAGAAAAGCTATGACCAACCTAGACAGCATATTAAAAAGCAGAGACATTACTTTGCCAACCAAGGTCCATCTAATCAAAGCAAATCTATGGTTTTTCCAGTAGTCATATATGGATGTGAGAGTTAGACCATAAAGAAAGCTGAGTACTGAAGAATTGATGCTTTTGAACTATGGTGTTGGAAAAGACTCTTGAGAGTCCCGTGGACTGCAGGGAGATCCAACCAGTCCATCCTAGAGGAGATCCGTCCTGAATATTTATTGGAAGAACTGATGCTGAAGCTGAAACACCAATACTTTGGCCGCCTGATGTGAAGAACTGACTCACTGGAAAAGAGTTTGATGCTGGAAAGATTGAAGGCAAGAGGAGAAGGGGATGGCAGAGAATGAGAGAGTTGGATGAGATGACTGACTTGATGGACATGAGTTTGAGCAAGCTCTGGGAGTTGGTGATGGACAGGGAAGCCTGGCTTGCTACAGTCAGTCCATGGGGTTGCGAAGAGTCGGACTCGACTGAGTGACTAACCTGAACTGAAATGTGACATATGGCTATCGTTTTTTTAGATAGTGCGGTTCTACTCTCCATGTGATGGATTACTCAGGTAAAACTGTGAAGAGTCGATTTGCCTCATCCCATGTCTAGTGAAGATAGAAAATCAGTAATTTAGGACTTTAACTAAAGTCTGAATTTAGGAGTTTATCAATTTCTTAGGTCATACTTCAGCCACCTTTATTGATGAAAATCAACCTCCTCTTGATAACAATGAAAGGTGTAAGAGTTTACTGCAACCCTCTAAAATGTACAAGAACACCTTCACAAAATGCTAGTCAACCTATACTTCTAAAGGATAGAGGAAAGGATGCTATTTGGTAGCCTGTGATGCTGATTAAAATCCGGAAAACAACATTCAGAACTGTAATTACAATACTTAAAGAGTATTTAGTTGTCTTAGAGGAAGAAAAGTGTCTACAAAATTAGTTTACCTGACTACAGTCCAAATTATTGCCACTCTTTCTGTGATAAATCATCGCTGTCATCTCAGGAAGTCATCTTGGGATCAAAACAGATAGAAATTAATTATACGATACCCATTTTTCAAGATTTTTATAATTCTATAAATATTTCTTTTCTTTTGTATAATTTGTTTTAAATTTTGTTTTAGGGAATATCAAGTCTTATAAATACTTTTAAAATAAGTCAATTTCAATCTTATTCTCCCAGCTTGAATTTTTAGTAAATATTGCAGTCCCTAATTCCTAAAGTTTTACTAGCAAGTAAGAAGGGGTTGCTGAATCTGTATTTTTATTTTCAAATATTTATCTTATGTTTTGATTTATTACTTTTATTTTAGAATGTTATAGCTTTTTATAATTTAGATTATTGAGTCATTTTGCATTTGTATCTCCTTAGCAGCTATCCTTAGAAGATAGTTGTGGAGCAGTGTCTTCACTTAATTCACCTTAGTTAATATTGAGCACCATCTTTATGTAAGGCACTGTGCCAGGAGTTTTAGCAATGTAAAGGTATGTAAAATAACAGCAATTTTAGAGGAACATAGAGACTTACAAAAATATGGGATGAGAAATATTAAATTGGATAAGAGGCATAATATTTGAATCTTTTAAAAACTTTAAACCAGCTATTAGTAATAAGAGAAAAAAGGAGATCGTGTATAGTTGGAGAGATCTGGGAGTTTCCTGGAGGATATGTAGTGTATCTGAGAGCACTGCTAAGTAGTTAGGATTTTGAAAACTTCAGTGAGGGGCCAAAAGAGGGCATGGTGAAGAGCATTGTAGCTGGACCCACTGGCATGATGAGTAGCCAAAGAGGGTGAGAAAATGAGAGCTGTATTTAGGGACTAAAACATACTTCGGTTTCTGTAATGTGTTTGGCATATGTGAAAGAAAGTAATTGAAAATAAGGTTAGGAAGGGTAGATTATTCCCACATTATAGAGGACCTTGAATGGTTAGGTTGAATAGTTTGGATTTAAATACTAGAAAGATTATTAATTATTTTTCAGAAGAATAGCTTTCTGAGTAATCTGGAAGAAACTCATCACTAATTTATTATGCATCTACTGGCAAATAAAGCACCTGTTCCAGTCCACTTTAGTTCACTAATTCCTAAAATGTCGACGTTCACTTTTGCCACCTCCTGTTTGACCACTTCCACTTTGCCTTGACTTATGGACTTAACATTCCAGGTTCCTAGGCAATATTGCTCTTTACAGCATCGGACCTTGCTTTCATCACCAGTCACATCCACAACCAGGTGTTGTTTTTGCTTTGGCTCCATCGCTTCATTCTTTTCTGGAGTTATTTCTCCACTGATCTCTAGTAGCATATTTGGCACTTACCGACCTGGGGAGTTCACCTTTCAGTGTCCTATCTTTTTGCCCTTTCATACTGTTCATGGGTTCTCAAGGCAAGAATACTGAAGTGGTTTGCCATTCCCTTCTCCAGTGGACCACATTTTGTCAGAACTCTCCACCACGACCCATCCATCTTAGTGGCCCTACATGGCATGCAGTCCATGAGGTCACAAAGAGTTGGACATGGACTGAGCGACTGAAATGAACTAGGTTTGTCCTAGCTTTTCATCCAAGGAGCAAGCATCTTTTAATTTCATGGCTGCAGTCACTGTCCACAGTGATTTTAGAGCCTAAGAAAAT
>NW_017214952.1:0-14284 GCF_001704415.2 Capra hircus
CGGGGCCTAAGATCTAGTGTGGAGCCGGTGCGGAACCTGAGGATTCCTCTCCAGTGCTGACATGGATCTTGGGGTACTTCTGGAGTCTCCCCAGGGGAGTCAGTCCTTGTCTCGATTTGGGGCATGCACGTGCGCTTTCCTCCCCAGCTGTTGCAGCAGTGTCACGATTCCCTTCAAGTGGATCAAGGGATCATTGGCTTTCCCTCGAGGCTTTCCCACAGGGCTGTCCCACAGGTCTGTCCCACGTGCCACCGTGGTGTGAGTCGATCCTCAGCTTGAAAGTCGATGCAGTGCAGGGAAAACAGGTTTCCCTGGAATGGACTGAGACATCTGGGGACTCTGGGAATGGTGCACGACCCTGGAATTCCTCTCGCCTTTCCTGTGGAGAGCGCCTCCTCTTGACATGCGACGGGAACGCCGGGAATTCTTACCCGACCACGCAGGGAAAGGATCCCTCGTCTCAAGCCAGGAGGCGGAATCTGGGCTCCTCTGGATGTGTGCGGGACTCTAATGCTTCTTCTTGTGTGGAGACCGGTATGTCGGGGAACTTCTTGAGTTGCAGCAAGGGTGTGAAGAACCCTTTGGAAGTTCCAGAGGTTAGGTGTGATAAGCCTCGAGACACCTCAGCGGAAATTGGCCTCATCTCGCCTGGAGGGCAGAACCTCCTAGATTTTCTCGAGTTGCAGCAGGTGCTCCAGACTTACGACGGGGACCTCAGGGACCCGCTCTGCTGGCCTCAGAAAAGGCCAGTCCCCATTCGAGTTGCTTGGGGGCCTCTCGGGATTCCTCTCCCGTCGATGCCGGGGCCTAAGACCTTGTGTGGAGTCGATGCCGGAACCTGAGGATTCCTCTCCAGTGTGAAATGGATCTGGGGTACTTGTGGAGTCTCCCCAGGGGAGTCAGTCCTCGTCTCGAGTGGGGAATGCACGTGCGCTTACCTCGCGAGCTGTAGCAGCAGTGTCACGCTACCTTCGCGTTGATCATGGATCTGTGCTTTCCCTTGAGGCTTTCCCCGAGGGTTTCCACGAGGCTTTCCTACAGGCTGTCCCACGTGCCACCGTGGTGTGAGTCGATCCTCGGCTTGAAAGTCGAGGCAGTGCAGGGAAAACAGGTTTCCCTGAATGGACTTAGACATCTGGGGGACTCTGGCAATGGTGGCATGACCCTGAAGTTCCTCTCACCATTCTGTGGAGAGCGCCTCCTCTTGAGATGCGACGGAACGCCGGAATCTTTCCCGAGCACGCAGGGAAAGGATCCCTCCTCTCGAGCTAGGAGGTGGAAACGGGGCTCCTCTGGATGTGGTCGGGACTCTCGTGCTTCCTCTCGAGTGGAGACGGGTATATCGGGAACTTCTTGAGTTGCAGCAAGGGTGTGAAGGACCCTTTGGAAGTTCCAGAGGTCTGGGTGATTAGCCTCAGGACGCCTCAGTGGAAATGGCCTCATCTCGCCTGGAAGCTAGAAACTCCTGGATTTCTCGACTTGTGGCAGGTGCACTAGACTTATGACGGGGACCTCAGGGACACGCTCTGTGGCCTCGGAACAGCCATTTCCTTGCGAGTTACTCGGGGGCCACTCGGGATTCCTCTCCATCGATGCCGGGGCCTAAGACCTTGTGTGGAGTCGGTGCCATAACCTGATGATTCCTCTCCAGTGCTGATATGGTTCTTGGGGTACTTCCGGAGTCTCCCCAGGAGTAAGTCCTCGTCTCGAGTGGGGCCATGCACGTGCGCTTTCCCCGAGCTGTAGCAGCAGTGTTACGCTTCCCTTCGCGTGGATCAAGGGATCTGTGGCTTTCCCTCGAGGCTTTCCCAAGAGGCTTTCCCACGAGGCTTTCCCACGATGCTTTCCCACACGGCTGTCCCACGTGCCACCGTGGTGTGAGTCATCCTCAGCTTGAAAGTCAACGCAGTGCAGGGAAAACTGTTTCCCTGGAATGGACGCAGACATTTGGGGACTCTGGGAATGGTAGCACGACACTCGAGTTCCTCTCGCCTTTCCTGTGGAGAGCTCCTCCTCTTGAGATCCACGGAAACGCCGGGAAATCTTTCCCGAGCACGCAGGGAAAGGATCACTCCTCTCGAGGTAGGAGGCGGAAACGGGTCTCCTCTGGATGTGGGCGGGACTCTCGTGCTTCCTCTCGAGTTGAGTCGGGTATTTCGGGGAACTTCCTGAGTTGCAGCAAGGGTGTGAAGACCCTTTGGAAGTTCCAGAGGTTAGGTGTGATTAGCCTCGAGACGCCTCAGCGGAAATGGGCCTCATCTCGCCTGGAGGGGAGAACCTCCTGGATTTTCTCGAGTTGCGGCAGGTGCTCTCGACTTACGACGGGGACCTCAGGGACCCGCTGTGGTGGCGTCAGGAAAGGCCAGTCCCCATGCGAGTTGCTCGGGGTCCTCTCGGGATTCCTCTCCCGTCGATGCCGGGGCCTAAGTTCTAGTGTGGAGCCGGTGCCGGAACCTGAGGATTCCTCTCCAGTGCTGACATGGATCTTGGGGTACTTCTGGAGTCTCCCCAGGGGAGTCAGTCCTTGTCTAGAGTGGGGGCATGCACGTGCGCTTTCCTCCCCAGCTGTTGCAGCAGTGTCACGATTCCCTTCAAGTGGATCAAGGGATCATTGGCTTTCCCTCGAGGCTTTCCCACAGGGCTGTCCCACGTGCCACCGTGGTGTGAGTCGATCCTCGGCTTGAAAGTCGAGGCAGTGCAGGGAAAACAGGTTTCCCTGGAATGGACTGGAGACATCCAGGGTACTCTGGCAATGGTGGCACGACCCTGGAGTTGATCTCGCCTTTCCTGTGGAGCGCGCCTCCTCTTGAGATGTGACAGGAACACCGGGAATTCTATCCCGATCACGCAGGGAAAGGATCCCTCCTCTCGAGCTAGGAGGCGGAAATTGGGCTACTGTTGATGTGGGTGGGGCTCTCGTGCTTCCTCTCGAGTGAAGTCGGATATGTCGGGAACTTCTTGAGTTGCAGCAAGGGTGTGAAGGACCCTTTGGAAGTTCCAGAGGTTAGGTGTGATTAGCCTCGAGACGCCTCAGCGGAAATGGGCCTCATCTCGCCTGGAGGGAGAACCTCCTGGATTTTCTCAAGTTGTGGCAGGTGCTCTCGACTTACGACGGGGACCTCAGGGACCCGCTCTTGTGGCCTCAGGAAAGGCCAGTCCCCATGCGAGTAGCACGCGGGCCTCTCGGGATTCCTCTCCGTCGATGCCGGGGCCTATGATCTTTTGGGAGTAGGTGCAGAAACCTGGAGGATTCCTCTCCAGTGCTGACATGGATCTTGGGGTACTTCTGGAGTCTCCCCAGGGGAGTCAGCCCCTCGTCTCGAGTGGGGCAATGCACGTGCACTTTCCTCACGAGCTGTAGCAGCAGTGGTGGCGCTTCCATTCGCGTGGATCAAGGGATCTGTGGCTTTCCCTCGAGGCTTTCCCACGAGGCTTTCCACGATGCTTTCCCACACGGCTGTACCACGTGCCACCGTGGTGTGAGTCGATCCTCGGCTTGGAAAGTCAACGCAGTGCAGGGAAAACTGGTTTCCCTGGAATGGACGCAGACATTTGGGGGACTCTGGGAATGGTAGCACGACACTCGAGTTCCTCTCGCCTTTCCTGTGGAGAGCTCCTCCTCTTGAGATCCCACGGAAACGCCGGGAAATCTTTCCCGAGCACGCAGGGAAAGGATCACTCCTCTCAAGGTAGGAGGCGGAAACGGGTCTCCTCTGGATGTGGGCGGGACTCTCGTGCTTCCTCTCGAGTTGAGTCGGGTTATATCGGGAACTTCCTGAGTTGCAGCAAGGGTGTGAAGGACCCTTTGGAAGTTCCAGAGGTTAGGTGTGAATTAGCCTCGAGACGCCTCAGCGGAAATGGGCCTCATCTCGCCTGGAGGGGAGAACCTCCTGGATTTTCTCGAGTTGCGGCAGGTGCTCTCGACTTACGACGGGGACCTCAGGGACCCCGCTGTGGTGGCGTCAGGAAAGGCCAGTCCCCATGCGAGTTGCTCGGGGGCCTCTCGGGATTCCTCTCCCCGTCGATGCCGGGGCCTAAGATCTAGTGTGGAGCCGGTGCTGGAACCTGAGGATTCCTCTCCAGTGCTGACATGGATCTTGGGGTACTTCTGGAGTCTCCCCAGGGGAGTCAGTCCTTGTCTCGATTGGGGGCATGCACGTGCGCTTTCCTCCCCAGCTGTTGCAGCAGTGTCACGATTCCCTTCAAGTGGATCAAGGATCATTGGCTTTCCCTCGAGGCTTTCCCACAGGGCTGTCCCACAGGTCTGTCCCACGTGCCACCGTGGTGTGAGTCGATCCTCAGCTTGAAAGTCGATGCAGTGCAGGGGAAAACAGGTTTCCCTGGAATGGACTGAGACATCTGGGGGACTCTGGGAATGGTGGCACGACCCTGGAATTCCTCTCGCCTTTCCTGTGGAGAGCGCCTCCTCTTGACATGCGACGGGAACGCCGGGAATTCTTACCCGACCACGCAGGGAAAGGATCCCTCGTCTCAAGCCAGGAGGCGGAATCTGGGCTCCTCTGGATGTGTGCGGGACTCTAATGCTTCTTCTTGTGTGGAGACCGGTATGTCGGGGAACTTCTTGAGTTGCAGCAAGGGTGTGAAGAACCCTTTGGAAGTTCCAGAGGTTAGGTGTGATAAGCCTCGAGACACCTCAGCGGAAATTGGCCTCATCTCGCCTGGAGGGCAGAACCTCCTAGATTTTCTCGAGTTGCAGCAGGTGCTCCAGACTTACGACGGGGACCTCAGGGACCCGCTCTGCTGGCCTCAGAAAAGGCCAGTCCCCATTCGAGTTGCTTGGGGGCCTCTCGGGATTCCTCTCCCGTCGATGCCGGGGCCTAAGACCTTGTGTGGAGTCGATGCCGGAACCTGAGGATTCCTCTCCAGTGTGAAATGGATCTGGGGGTACTTGTGGAGTCTCCCCAGGGGAGTCAGTCCTCGTCTCGAGTGGGGGAATGCACGTGCGCTTACCTCGCGAGCTGTAGCAGCAGTGTCACGCTACCCTTCGCGTTTGATCATGGGATCTGTGGCTTTCCCTTGAGGCTTTCCCCGAGGGTTTCCCACGAGGCTTTCCTACAGGGCTGTCCCACGTGCCACCGTGGTGTGAGTCGATCCTCGGCTTGAAAGTCGAGGCAGTGCAGGGAAAAACAGGTTTCCCTGGAATGGACTTAGACATCTGGGGGACTCTGGCAATGGTGGCATGACCCTGAAGTTCCTCTCACCATTCCTGTGGAGAGCGCCTCCTCTTGAGATGCGACGGGAACGCCGGGAATTCTTTCCCGAGCACGCAGGGAAAGGATCCCTCCTCTCGAGCTAGGAGGTGGAAACGGGGCTCCTCTGGATGTGGTCGGGACTCTCGTGCTTCCTCTCGAGTGGAGACGGGTATATCGGGGGAACTTCTTGAGTTGCAGCAAGGGTGTGAAGGACCCTTTGGAAGTTCCAGAGGTCTGGGGTGATTAGCCTCAGGACGCCTCAGTGGAAATGGGCCTCATCTCGCCTGGAAGCTAGAAACTCCTGGATTTTCTCGACTTGTGGCAGGTGCACTAGACTTATGACGGGGACCTCAGGGACACGCTCTGGTGGCCTCGGGAACAGCCATTTCCTTGCGAGTTACTCGGGGGCCACTCGGGATTCCTCTCCCATCGATGCCGGGCCTAAGACCTTGTGTGGAGTCGGTGCCATAACCTGATGATTCCTCTCCAGTGCTGATATGGTTCTTGGGTACTTCCGGAGTCTCCCCAGGGAGTAAGTCCTCGTCTCGAGTGGGGCCATGCACGTGTGCTTTCCTCCCGAGCTGTAGCAGCAGTGTTACGCTTCCCTTCGCGTGGATCAAGGGATCTCTGGCTTTCCCTCGTGGCTTTCCCTCGAGGCTTTCCCACGAGGCTTTTCCACGGGGCTGTCCCACGTGCTACAGTGGTGTGAGTTTGATCCTATGCTTGAAAGTCGAGGCAGGGCAGGGAAAACAATTTTCCCTGGAATGGACTGAGACACATGGGGGACTCTGGGAATGGTGGCACGACCCTGGAGTTCCTCTCGTCTTTAGTGTGGAGAGCGCCTCCTCTTGAGATGCGATGGGAACGCCGGGAATTCTTGACCTAACACGCAGGGAAAGGATCCCTCCTTTCGAGCTAGGAGGCAGAAAAGGGGCTCCACTGGATGTGGGCGGGATTCTTGTGCTTCCTCTCAAGTGGAGACGGGTATGTCGGGGAACTTCTTGAGTTGAAGCAAGGGTGTGAAGGACTCTTTGGAAGTTCGAGAGGTTAGGTGTGATTAGCCTCGAGACACCTCAGCGGAAATGGGCCTCATCTCACCTGCAGGGGAGAACCTCCTGGATTTTCTCGAGTTGCGGCAGGTGCTCTCGACTTACGACCTGGACCTCAAGGACCCGCTTTGGTGGCCTGAGGAAAGGCCAGTCCCCATGCGAGTTGCACGGGGGCCTCTCGGGATTCCTCTCTCCGTCGATGTCGGGGCCTAAGACCTTGTGTGCAGTCAGTGCCGGAACCTGAGGATTCCTTTCCAGTGCTGACATGGGTCTTGGGGTACCTCTGGAGTCTCCCCAGGGGATTCAGGCCTCGTCTCTAGTGGGGGCATGAGCGTGCCCTTTCCTCCCATGCTGTAGTAGCAGTGTCACGCTTCTGCTTGCGTGGACCTAGGGATCTGTGACTTTCCCTCGAGTCTTTCCCACGAGGCTCTCCCACAGGGCTGTCCCACGTGTCACGGTGGTGTGAGTCGATCCTCGGCGTGAAAGCCGAGGCAGTGCAGGGAAAACAGGTTCCTGTGGAATGGACTGAGACATCTGGGGGAGTCTTGGAATGGTGGCACGACCCTGCTGCCGGGAGCCAGTGTGAGGAATCCCGCCCGTGACAAGGTCATGAGGAAGGAAGCTGACATACGCAAGGCGTGCTCAGACTTCAGGGACCCCTCTGGAAATTCCTAAGCATGTACCCCAACAAAAATCTGCCGGCTTTTGTGCTCTGCTTTTCCACTCTTCTGACATTTTCTGGAAAAAGTCAAGTCAGGGCTTTAGTCTTCTGCATTTGAAAGAGTGTTTCAATCCAAAAAACCCCTCCGATGGCTTTCTAGCCTGCCTGCAGGACTCTGCGAGTGTGATTGTTTGAGGCCTCCTGACCGCAGGAGGCACAGGAAGCTTTAAAACATCCTAGGAATGTAGGAGCTTCCGAGGAGTCAAAATCTTTAGAATAGGACTGATTAATGGTTTCATTTTTTGGGTCAATGCTTGCTGCCAAATTTTCATATCCTTTATTTTTAGATATAGTTGGTATATAGAAAAACAAGTAGTAGACCTGGTATTAGCAACATTAGATCTTTGAGTTAAGTACCTTCTTTGTTATATCCCACTGCACCTTTGTTCTATAGAGTTGTAACTTTAAATGCTTTAAGGAGATGCAGATTAAAGAAAAACACTTCAGGAGAAACAAAATTAACATTCATTAAGGAAGAGAGCCAAAAAGTGTTAACAAGCCTCTTGGCCAGAAGATAATGTAAATCACCTGAGACCTTTTGTATACAAAATGATATACGGAAAGAATCTGGGTTGCGAATGCTACATAATTTTGTATTACCCATTGATCTCCGTGTTTTATCAAAAGTATAAAAGGCCTTCTGAACAATAAAGGATGGGGGCCAGGGGCCGGGGACCAGTTTCTCGGACCAGTTTCTCGGACCAGTTTCTCGGACCAGTTTTCTCGAACTAGTCTCTCGGCCTGGTTTCTTGGGACTCTGGCTCCCCCCATGTCTCTCTCTCTCCTCTTCTCTCCCCCTTTCCTCTCTCTGCTCTTTACTTTAACTTCAGGCTGAATCTCCATCTGGGGCGCGGAGGCTCGCCAGGTCTACTTACTTGCCCCGGCTGTTAAGACCCGCACGAAAGGGAGCTTAAGGCGAGGCACCCTTAGATATTCAAGCGGGCGCCGGTGGCCCAACGTAGATGGTGCAAATTCCTTGTCTGGAATTTTATTGGCCTTCCGCGTAAACCAAGCTATTCAGCCCTCTTCCTCCACTTAACCTTCTTACTACACTATAGTTTCTTAATCTAATCTTACATTAATAAACAAACAAGTCTTTCCACGCCAACGCCGTCCACCCTTCGAATTCCCTGGATCCACCGGGGCTGGACCCCGGCACCCTGCAGTTCCTCTCCCCTTTCCTTTGGAGAGCGCCTCCTCTTGAGATGTGATGGGAAAGCCGGGAATTCTTTCCCAACCAAGTAGGGAAAGGATCCCTCATTTCGAGCTACGAGCCGGAAACGGAGCTCCTCTGGATGTGGCCGGGACCCTCGTGCTTCCTCTTGAGTGGAAACGGGTATGTCGGGGAACTTCTTGAGTTGCAGCATGACTGTGAAAGACTCTTTAGAAGTTCCAGAGTTCACGTGTGATTAGCCTCGAGACACCTCAGTGGAAACGGGCCTCATCTCACCTGCAGGGGAGAACCTCCTGGATTTTACCGAACTGCGGCAGGTGCTCTCGACTTACGACGGGGACCTCATGGACCCGCTCTGGTGACCTCAAGAAAGGCCAGTCCCCATGCGAGTTTGCTAGAGGTCCTGTCGCTATTCCTCTCCCGTCGATGCCAGGGCCTAAGACCTTGTGTGGAGTCGGGGCCGGAACCTGAGGATTCCTCTCCAGGGCTGACATGCATCTTGGGGTATTTCTGGAGTCTCCCCAGGGGAGTCAGTTCTCGTCTCGAGTAGTGGCATGCACGTGCGCTTTCCTCCCGTGCTGTAGCAGCAGTGTCATGCTTCCCGTCGCGTGGATTAAGGGATCTGTGGCTTTCCCTCGAGGCTTTCCCACGAGGCTTTCCCACAGGTTTATCACACGTGCCACCGTGGTGTGAGTCGATCCTCGGCCGTGAAAGTCGAAGCCAGTGCAGGGAAAACAGGATCCTCTGGAATGGACTGAGACATCTGGGGGACTCTTGGAATGGTGGCACAACCCATGAGTTCCTCTCGCCTTTCCTGTGCAGCGCGCCTCCTCTTGAGATGCGACGGGAAGGCCGGGAATTCTTTCCCGACGACGAAGGGAAAGTATCCCTCTTCTCGAGCTACGAGGCAGAAACGGGGCTCCGCTGGATATGGGCGGGACCCTCGTCCTTCCTCTCGAGTGGATATGGGTATGTCGGAGAACTTCTTGACTTGCAGCAAGGGTGTGAAGGACCCTTTGGAAGTTCCAGAGGTTAGGTGTGATTAGCCCTCGAGACGCCTCAGCGGAAATGGGCCTCATCTCGCCTGGAGGGGAGAACCTCCTGGATTTTCTCGAGTTGCGGCAAGTGCTCTCGAGTTACGACGGAGACCTCAGGGACCCGCTCTGGTGACCTCAGGAAAGGCCAGTCCCCATGAGAGGTGCTAGGGGGGCCTCTCAGTATTCCTCGCCCGTCGATGCCGGGGCCTAAGACCTTGTGTGGAGTCGGGACCGGAACCTGAGGATTCCTCTCCAGTGCTGACATGGATCTTGGCGTACTTCTGGAGTCTCCCAAGCTTGCGTCAGTCCTCGGCTCGAGTGGCGTCATGCACGTGCGCTTTCCTCCCGAGCGGTAGCAGCAGTGTCACACTTCCCTTCTCGTGGATCAAGGAATCTGTGGCTTTCCCTGGAGTCTTTCCATGAGGCTTTCCCACAGGGCTATCCCACTTGCCACCATGGTGTGAGTCGATCCTCGGCGTGAAAGTCGAACCAGTGCAGGGAAAACAGGAACCTCCTTCCCCACAGTAGGGGATACACTGTCCCCTTGGGCGGGTATCTCCAGGGCACTCTCGCTGGGGGGTTGCCCGCGGAGGTGCGGGCCTCAGGCTCCACGTGAGAAAAAGCCCCAAATGGCATTAGCTGCCAGTCCAGACGCTGGCCCCTCAGGTCTCTCGCCGGAGCCTTGGGCTCCAGGCAACTCAAAGCCCTCGGCCGGTGGCACTCTGGGACTGCTGTAGGGAAAGGATGCCAAGAGCCCACGGAGGAGTTGGGAGGGGGCATGGGGGAAACGGAGGCGAGGACAGCGAGGGATCTAGGTGGAGGCGCTGGAGAGAGCGTCTGGTGTCCCGGAATGCCTCGGAGGAGCCAGCGGGGGACAGTCGAGGCCCAGGGACCTCTGGAATGTGAAAAGGTGGAAAATCCCAGAGCAAGGCAGGCTGGGAAAGGGGGCCGTGGTGGCCAATTCAAAGGGACCTAGGGGCGTTTCCTGGGCGGTGAGTTCCCTTGGCACTGCTGAGGGCCCCTGATTGATCCACTCGGGGTTGAACCCCACCCCCCGCTGCGAGGGAGGGCCACAAACCAAAGCCCCCGAACTGCCCGCCCACCCCAACGGGGATCTTTGGCGCGTCCAGGGCACAGCCGTGCCCGGGAAAAGCCCACTCGCTCCACGGGACTCCGTCCAGGGTCTCTGCTTGGAAAACGAGGCCAGGGGCGGCCCCCTCCATTCTACCCACCCAAACCCTATTGACGTCAATGGTGGCGGAGGACGCCTCCCGTTCTCCAGAGTCCTGAGCTGCTGGGTCCCGCCCACTCGGCCAGCAGTCTGGCCAGCGTGCCCGTGTGCCTCTCCCACCATGGCTTCGTCCGGCTCCTCCAGCACCTCAAGCGGTACGTTTGCCTCGGTCCCTGTGGTCGGATCACATCTCAGGGGATTTGCGGGTCACCTGGGCAAGGGCTCTCGGCCAATGTGTTGACTACCCTCCCACCGAGGAACGGCTGGGACCCATCGGCCAGGCCCGGGGTTCCGAGGCGTCAGGTGTGCCCAAATTCGGAGGGCGTGGCATCGTTCGTTCATCTTGCTCCTTTGGCACACACATGGCTTCTCCGTTCTCTTTTTGGGAAGACAGTGTTGTTTCAGGGGGCGTGCTGCGGGGGGCGGGGGCCGGGGTTGGGTAGTGGTGGGAGCGGGTGCTTTGCTGGGATGAGGCCCTTTATCCTCACATCTTCATGTGGGAATGGGAGTCGGGGAGCTCTGTGGCCTTGCTGCCATCAGTGGCTTCCTCTGCACAGGGGCCTAGTGGCTTCTGCCATTTGTCAGGCGTTACGGGGTTTGGGCATCGCTTTGGTGGCCTTGCCTTTGCCTTGGCCTGGGCCTTGGCCTTGCCTTGGCGTTGCCGTTGTCCTTGCCCTGCCCTTGAACTTGAACTTGAACTTGACCTTGATCTTGAACTTGAACTTGAACTTGGGCTTGACCTTGAACTTGAACTTGACCTTGAACTTGAACTTGAACTTCAACTTCAACTTGAACTTGACCTTGAACTTGAACTTGAACTTGACTTTGACTTGAACTTGAACTTGAACTTGACCTTGAACTTGACTTTGAACTTGAACTTGACCTTGAACTTGATCTTGACCTTGACATTGAACTTGAACTTGAACTTGAACTTGACCTTGACCTTGACCTTGAACTTGACCTTGAACCTTGAACTTCAACTTGAACTTCAACTTAAACTTGTCCTTGAACTTCAACTTGAACTTGTCCTTGACCCTTGAACTTCAACTTGAACTTGAACTTGAACTTGACCTTGACCTTGAACTTTCACTTTGAACTTGAACTTGAACTTGACCTTGAACTTGACCCTGAACTTGACCTTGACCTTGAACTTGAAGTTGACCTTGAACTTGAACTTGAACTTCATCTTGATCTTGAGCTTGAACTTGAACTTGAACTTGAACTTGACCTTGAACTTGAACTTGACCTTGACCAACAACGGAAGACCTCGAGATTTGCTCAGAGCACCGGAGGTCCAGAAGCAGGCCCTGTATCTCCCCTTCCCTTTGTGATCATTGCAAAGACATTCCTAGCTGATAGCGGGAGTGCCCCTGAAGAAGCAAGCAGTGGGAGTGTGTTTGACACGACTGTGTGCCTCCTGGCCTCAGCTCCACAAGGGGCCTTTCCTCTCGAAGTAGGCCCCATGTCCCCTTGGGGGGTGTCATGCCTCTTTTCTCCTCACTGCCAAAGGGTGGAGCCAAGCTCGCTCTGTCAGAGGTACAAAAACAGCAATTGAATGGATTTTCAAGCTCTTGCTAGGCTGCACCCTTTCAGGGCCCACTTTACTGAAACAGGTGCTCTGTGGCCCTGGTTGGGTATGCAGGTTCACAAACAGGGTGAGATCCTGTCCAAGCCAAGAATTTTCCTGAAAAGACCTAGGCTCACTAGAGCTCTCCTCCAGAGCAAAGGGATAGAGGAGATGTATGGAGGAGTCTTTGCCTTTCCCTGTGAGTGTGGGGCTAGTCCCTACGGCCCCAAGCTCAGGGATAACTGCCTCTAAGAAAGGAATGGCAAGAAGCGCTATTCTTGGAGGTTGGGACAGGGAGTTCGCAGCATGTGGGGAAAGAAAGACTTCTTCGGGGAAGAAGAGGCAACCACCGGGGTGTGTTTGCAAGCCTCTATTTGGAAGGAACAGGTTTGCTTATACAACTCAAGACTCCAGATCTGCTCAGAGGACTGAAGTTCCAGAGACAGGGCCATGTATCTCCCCTTCCCTTTGAGATCCTTGCAAAGACATTCCTAGCAGATCGTGGGAGTGCCCATGAAGAAGCAAGCAGCGGGAGTGTGCTTGACATCACTGGCTGCCTACCTGGGCTCAGCTCCTCAAGGGGCCTTTCTCTCCTGGTAGGCCCTATGTCCCCTTTGGGAGAGGGTGGTGCCCTCTTCCCTCCACACTGCCAAAGGGTGGAGGTGGAGCAAACTCGTTCTCTCCGAGGTAAAAAAAAAAAAGACAAATTGGATGGATTTTTAAGCTCTTGCTATGCTGCACCCCTCCAGGACCCACTCGAGCAAAACAGGTGCCTGTGGCCCCTAGGTCGGGTATGCAGGTTCACACACTGGGTGGGATCCCGTCAAAGCCAAGAATTTTCCTGACAGACCTAGGCTCACTAGAGCTCTCCTCCAGAGGAAAGGGGACAGAAAAGACGTGTGTGTGGAGGTGGCTCTGCCTTTCCAGGTCCCAATCTCAGGGATAACTGCCCCTAAGAAAGGAACTGCTGCTGCTGCTGCCTGCTAAGTTGCTTCAGTCGTGTTCGACTCTGTGCGACGCCATAGACGGTAGCCCACTAGGCTCCCCCGTCCTGGGATTCTCCAGGCAAGAACAGTAAGTGGGTTGCCATTGCCTTCTCCAATGCATGAAAGTGAAAATGAAAGTGCAGTCGCTCAGTCGTGTCGACCCTCAGCGACCCCACGGACTGCAGCCTACCAGGCTTCTCCGTCCATAGGATTTTCTGAAAGGAACTGCAAGAAGCGCTTTTCCAGGAGCTGGGAAAGGAGTTCGCAGGATGTGGGAAAGAGAGCCTCCTTCGGGAAGAATAGGCGGCCACTTGTGTCGCAAACCTCTATTTGAAGGAACAGGTTAGCTTATACAAAGGGAGACCTCCAGATCTGCTCAGAGGACCAAAGTTGCAGAGGCAGGTCGGTGTATTTTCCCTTCACTTTGCGATCCTTGCAAAGACATTCCTTGCTGATAGATGATTCAGCAAGGGCCTTTGAGACTGTTGTTTTCTTTCCTAGGTTCAAAGATTCCTTCAGTTCCTAATATAGATATCCTAGAAATTATCTGACATCCTGTGAAAATCTGATATGTCCTGGTCAAATGCTGTCAGTTATAATTCCAGTTATCATATTAAAGCATTTCAAGTCGCAGCAGTGACCAGATTACATTGTCAATTTCTATTTAATCAGGTTTTAACCATGTCCTCTATGGTTTCACACTGATGCCTTTGCAGAAATACTGCTACTTCAAGATATATGGAATATACTTTTTTTAAGGCTTACCGATAATTTGTTTTGTTTGTTTTTTGTCTTCTGGTAAGCTGGTACCAGATGGAATTTAGTCTCCTCTCTAGGTTAAGAGAACAAAGTTTTCTTAGAATGCCAATTTTTGATAACAGACTATGGATTTCTTTACCTTTCATTGATTTATAATTGTTTTCATCATCTGTTTTTTTACTTCAGTAAAGTAAATGAGCCTTATTTAAGATTTTGGTACATGTAGGATGGACTAAGCTTTCCCCACTCTTGCAAGTTCCCTTAACCCTTCAGATTCTTCTCGTGGGACCAAGATCTCACTTTCCTCCAGAGGACAATCCAAGCTTTTTATTAGTTGATCTGCCCCTGACATCAGAGTCCATTTGAGCACGAGTTGGCCTATAATTTAGGCATGAAACTATGACTACATAAAGAAAGTGACTTTATGATTCAGGATGGCCATGATATGCCTTGCACTTCAGAGAAAATGGGTTAAAATGATTTTTTTTCTTCAAAACTGCACAGCCAGTTCTTTCAGCATATGCAATTGAAAACATCTACGTCATTA
>NW_017214953.1:0-14284 GCF_001704415.2 Capra hircus
AAGGTGCTTTTAAAAATACTCCTTCATATATTTTAAAATTGACATGTAAGTTTTCATCATTAGTTTATCAGTTGCAAAGAATATAATCATTTGCATTTGTAACGACAAAACTTATAAATCTATCTTAAAAATAAATAAACTGCCACATCATTTGGACACTGATTACAATAGCAGTGTTACAGTACCATTACACACTTTTAAAAGATACAAACAAGCTTAACGTTAACAATCGAACAAGTGTTAAGTGAACAATATAAATCATGGAATTACTTGGCCAGATGGGAAGTGTGGTCTGAGAGAGCACTGTGGAGGTTTCAGAGGTAGAGTTAAGTTGCGCCATGCCCGAGTGCTGTGACACTAGGGTTCTGGGTCCCCTTACCACATTGCAAGCTCCTGAGCTGGGGGAATCAGAGATGGTGGACAAAACCCTTCACTGATATTCCATGAAACACCAGCCTCACAGGATTCCTGATGACAAAAGTGTTCTGTAATTAGACATAGTTTGAAGGGAATGCCTATTTTGCTCCTCTCTTGGAGGTTAGGAGTGCACATTCTTATTGTGGGGAATGACATTTCAGTTCTCTAAGCACCATTTCTGCTGTCCTAACAATGTAGTTAGATCACAAATTTTGTTTGAGCCAATATTCAGTATTTACATGGTTACAGTGCATGAATCAGTGTACTGCTGAACCAAGTAGTGTACTAAAATTACATTTTCTTTCTTGTGTGCTCACATCAGTTTTCTTAAAAAATATAAATTTATTTATTTTAATTGGAGGTTAATTACTTTACAATATTGTATTGGTTTTGTCATACATCAACATGAATCCGCCACAGGTATACATGTGTTCCCCATCCTGAACCCCCCTCCCTCCTCCCTCCGGTACCATCCCTCTGGGTCATCCAGTGCACCAGCCCCAAGCATCCAGTATCATGCATCGAACCTGGACTGGTGATTTGTTTCACATATGATATTATACATGTTTCAATGCCATTCTCCCAAATCATCCCACCCTCTCCCTCTCCCAGAGAGTCCAAAAGACTGTTTATATACATCTGTGTCTCTTTTGCTGTCTTGCATACAAGGTTGTCGTTACCGTCTTTCTAAATTCCATATATATGTGTTAGTATACTGTATTGGTGTTTTTCTTTCTGGCTTACTTCACTCTGTATAATCAGCTCCAGTTTCATCCATCTCATTAGAACTGATTCAAATGTATTCTTTTTAATGGCTGAGTAATACTCCATTGTGTATATGTCCCACAGCTTTCTTATCCATTCGTCTGCTGATGGGCATCTAGGTTGCTTCCATGTCCTGGCTATTATAAACAGTGCTGCGATGAACATTGGGGTACACGTGTCTCTTTCAATTCTGGTTTCCTCGGTGTGTATGCCCAGCAGTGGATTGCTGGTTCATAAGGCAGTTCTATTTCCAGTTTTTTAAGGAATCTCCACACTGTTCTCCAAAGTGGCTGTACTAGTTTGCATTCCCACCAACAGTGTAAGAGGGTTCCCTTTTCTCCACATCCTCTCCAGCATTTATTGCTTGTAGACTTTTGGATCGCAGCCATTCTGACTGGTGTGAAGTGGTACCTCATTGTGGTTTTGATTTGCATTTCTCTGATAATGAGTGATGTTGAGCATCTTTCCATGTGTTTGTTAGCCATCCCTATGTCTTCTTTGGAGAAATGTCTATTTAATTCTTTGGCCCATTTTTTGATTGGGTCATTTATTTTTCTGGAATTGAGCTGAAGGAGTTGCTTGTATATTTTTGAGATTAGTTGTTTGTCAGTTGCTTCATTTGCTATTATTTTCTCCCATTCAGAAGGCTGTCTTTTCACCTTGCTTATAGTTTCCTTTGTTGTGCAGAAGCTTTTAATTTTAATTAGATCCCATTTGTTTATTTTTGCTTTTATTTCCAGTGTTCTGGGAGGTGGGTCATAGAGGATCCTGCTGTGATGTATGTCTGAGAGGTGTTTTGCCTATGTTCTCCTCTAGGAGTTTTATAGTTTCTGGTCTTATGTTTACATCTTTAATCCATTTTGAGTTTATTTTTGTGTATGGTGTTAGAAAGTGCTCTAGTTTCATTCTTTTACAAGTGGTTGACCAGTTTTCCCAGCACCACTTGTTAAAGAGATTGTCTTTACTCCATTGTATATTCTTGCCTCCTTTGTCAAAGATAAGGTGTCCATAGGTGTGTGGATTTATCGTCTGGGCTTTCTATTTTGTTTCATTGATCTATATTTCTGTCTTTGTGCCAGTACCATACTGTCTTAATGACTGTGGCTTTGTAGTAGAGCCTGAAGTCAGGCAGGTTGATTGCTCCAGTTCCATTCTTCTTTCTCAAGATTGCTTTGGCTATTCGAGGTTTTTTTGTCACATCAGGTTTTGCAACAGCTTGATGATTCTTTGAAAAATGTTATTCTTCCTTGAAGCTAGCACTCTGTCTATCCCCATCTGGATCAGCTGCTCTCTGGGACTGTTTGCAAAGTTGTCTTGGACTCGCCTTCTCTGTCTTTCTAGGATTTACTTTCCCATTCTCTTGCCTGGAGCCCTGTTTCCTGGATCCATATTCTTCTCTTTTTGGCTTTCTTCCTTATACCTTCTACTACCTGCTAATCATTTCCTGAAATGCCTTGAATGTGTCTTGTAGGTCTAAAAATATCTTTATTCTATCCTCATACTTGAATCATAGCTCAGTTTGATTCTAGGCTGAAAATAAATTTCCCTCAGGATTTTTTCTTCTAGTGTCCCATGTGGTTATTGAGGAGTCAGTTGTTATTCCATATTTCATGTCTCTAGATGTGAACACTTTTATTCTTTGGAAGCATTTCAGACATGATCTTTACCTGTGATGTTCTAAAACTTCATGATAAGCAGCCTAGATGTGAAGTCTTTATTCGTTTGCTTTGTTGGGCAATCAGAGAACCATTTTCAATCAGGGGACTCATATATTTCAGTTCATGGGAAACATTTTTGTATCACGTATTTGATGATTTTCTTCTCTATGTTTTTACCTGCTTTTGTCTGGAATATCTGTTAGATAATTAATGAACTTGGATTATCTTCTCACTTTATTTCCTATTTTTCATCTTTGTTTTTTATTTTCTTTCAGTGTGGGCCTGAGAATCCTACCCTTCCCCTTTTTTTCGGTCTCCACTTCTTAAGTTACATCTCAGTTGGGATCCAGGTATTTGCTATTGAAAGGCTGTTGCTGAACCATGAAAGATGCCGGGATTCTTGGCCTCCAGAGGAAGATTCAATCTGGGGCCAGAAACGAGGCTTGGTCACTCAGAGCTTTTGTGTAATAAAGTTTTATTAAAGTATAAAAGAGATAGAGAAAGCTTCTGATGTAGACATCAGAAGGGGGCAGGAAGAGTGCACACTCGCTTAGTGTTAGCAATGGAGTTATATACTTTTTAATTACTTATTACAGTGAATCAAAAAGAATGTCTGGAGTTTGTAAAGGCCATACTAGACCCACTCCCATAATTTACATTTTAAGATAATAGGATTAGCCAGAAGGTTTTTCCAGAAACTGTCCTCAAGCAGGATACATTATTGTTATATAATCCTAAGGAATGTAGGAGGGAAAAAAAAAGTTTGTCTTTTCCTCCTCCTTGAGAATTCCAGATCCTTCTCTCCTTGGGGACCCCAGACTTTCTTATCAACCTGCCTAGGAATTGACTTCTCCCAGTATCAGTGTCCATTATATTGGCTCTGAGATATAATCTGCTGTTAACCCCCCTGTGAGGAACTAGAGATTCAGACTCAAAATAAGGTTAGCCAACTTCATGGGGGTAAGGAGGCACCCCAATCCTTTTTGAGTTTCCTACAGTAAGGAAAGTGAAAAGCACACTCATATCTTAGTACATTATATGGCTATAATTTGCAGTTGGAAATCCTGGTTACGTTTTTTTTTTCTTTTTTAATTTATTTTTTATTGAAGGATAATTACTTCACAGACTTTTGTTGTCTTCTGTCAAACCTCAACATGAATCAGCCATAGGTATACATATATCCCCTCCCTTTTGAATGTCCCTCCCATCTCCCTCCTCATCCCACCCCTCTAGGTTGATACAGAGCCCCTGTTTGAGTTTCCTGAACCATATAGCAAATTCCTGTTGGCTATCTATTTTACATATGTTAATATAAATTTCCATGTTACTCTTTCCATACATCTCACCCCATGTCCATTAATCTGTTCTCTATGTCTGTTTCACCACTGCTGCCCTGTAAATAAGTTCTTCAGTACCATTTTTCTAGATTCAGTATATGTGTGTTAGAATACAATATTTATCTTTCTCTTTCTGACTCACTTCACTCTGTATAATAGGTTCTAGGTTCATCCACCTCATCACAACTGGCTCAAATGGCATTCCTTTTTGTGGCTGAGTAATATCCCATCATGTATATGTACCACAACTTCTTTATCCATTCATCTGTCAATGGACATCTAGGTTGCTTCCATGTTCTAGCTATTGTAAATAGTGCTGCAATGAACAATGGGGTACATGTGTCTCTTTCAATTTTGGTTTCTTCAGAGTATATGCCTAGGAGTGGGATTGCTGGGTCACACGGTAGTTTTATTCCTAGTCTTTTTTGTGTGTGTGTGTGTGTGTTTTATTTTTATTTTTTATTTTTTTTTAATTTTAAAATCTTTAATCTTACATGCGTTCCCAAACATGAACCCCCCTCCCACCTCCCTCCCCATAGCATCTCTCTGGGACATCCCCATGCACCAGCCCCAAGCATGCTGTATCCTGCGTCAGACATAGACTGGCGATTTGATTCTTACATGATAGTATACATGTTAGAATGCCATTCTCCCAAATCATCCCACCCTCTCCCTCTCCCACTGAGTCCAAAAGTCCGTTATACACATCTGTGTCTTTTTTTGCTGTCTTGCATACAGGGTCTTTTAAGGTATCTTCCATACTGTCTTCCATAGTGGCTGTATCAATTTACATTTTCCACCAACAGCGCAAGAGGGTTTCTGTTTTCTCCTCACCCTCTCCAGCATTTATTGTCTGGTAGACTTTTAGCTGATGGCCATTCTGACCAGTGTGAGGTGATATATCATTGTAGTTTTTGATTTGCATTTCTCTAATAATGAGTGATGGTTGAGCATCTTTTCATGTTTGTTAGCCATCAGTATATCTTCTTTGGAGAAACGTCTGTTTAGGTCTTTTTCCAACTTTTTGATTGGGTTGTTTACTTTTCTGGCATTGAGTTACACCAGCTGCTTGTATATTTTGGAAATCAATCCTTTGTCAGTTGTTTCATTTGCTATTATTTGCTCCCATTTTAAGGGGTTGTATTTTCACCTTGCTTATAGTTTCCTCTGCTGTGGCAAAAGATTTTAAGTTTAATCAGGTCCCACTTGGTTACTTTTGTTTTTATTTCCATTACTCTACTCTGGGTCATAGAGGATCTTGCTTTGATTTATGTTGCTGAGTGTTCTGCCTGTTTTTCCTCTAAGAGTTTTTATAGTTTCTGGTCTTTAATCCATTTTTGAGTTCATCTCTGTGTATGGTGTTAGAAAGTGTTCTAATTTCATTCTTTTACACGTAGCTGTCCAGTTTGGCAATGGCAACCCACTCCAGTACTCTTGCCTGGAAAATCCCATGGATGGAGGAGCCTGGAAGGCTACAGTCCATATGGTCTCTAAGAGTTGGACATGACCGAGTGACTTCACTATCACTTTTCACTTTCCTGCATTGGAGAAGGAAATGGCAACCCACTCCAGTGTTCTTGCCTGGAGAATCCCAGGGACGGGGGAGCCTGGTGGGCTGCCATCTCTGGGGTCACACAGAGTCGGACACGACTGAAGTGACTTAGCAGCAGCAGCTGTCCAGTTTTCTAAGCACCATTTATTGAAGAGGTTGTCTTTGCCCCATTGTGTATTCTCCTTTGTCAAAAATAAGGTACCCATAGGTGCTTGGGTTTGTTTCTGGGCTTTCTATCTTTTTCCACTGGTCTATAATTCTGTCTTTGGGCCAGTACCATACCATACTCTCTTGATGACTGTAGCTTTTGTAGTATAATCCGAAGTCAGGTAGGTTGATTCCTCCAGCTCTATTCTTCTTCCCTAAGACTGCTTTGGCTATTCAGGGTATTTTGTGTTTCCATATGAATTGTGATTTTTTTTTTTTTGTTCTAGTTCTGTGAAAAATGCCAGTGGTAATTTGATAGGAATCACATTGAATCTGTAGATTGCATTTGGTAGTATAGTCATTTTCACAATATTGATTCATCCTACCCAGGAACATGGAGTATCACTCCATCTGTTTATGTCATCTTTGATTTCTTTCATCAGTGTCATAATTTTCTGTGTACAGTTCTTTTGTCTCCTCAGGTAAGTTTATTCCTAGATATTTAATTCTTTTTGTTGCAATGGTGAATGGGATTGACTCCTTAATTTCTGTTTCTGATTTTTCATTGTTAGTATATAGAAATGCAAGTGATTTCTGTGTATTGATTTTGTATCCTGCAACTTTGCTAAATTCACTGATTAGCTCTTAGTAATTTTCTGATACTATCTTTAGGGTTTTCTATGTACAGTATCATGTCATGTGCAAACAGTAAAAGCTTTACTTCTTCTTTTCCAATCTGGAGTCCTTTTATTTCGTTTTCTTCTCTGATTGCTGTAGCTAGGACTTTCAGAACTATGTTGAATAATAGTGGTGAAAGTGGACACCCTTATCTTGGTTTTCTGATCTTAGGGGGAATGCTTTCAGTTTTTCACCATTGAGAATAATTGCTGTAGGCTTATCATATATGGCTTTTACTATGTTGAGGTAGGTTCCTTCTATGCCCATTTTTTGGAGGAGTTTTAATCATAAGTGGGTGCTGAATTTTGTCAAAGTCTTTTATGCATCTATTGAGATGATCATATGGTTTTTATCTTTCAATTTGTTAATACGATGTATCACATTGATTGATTTGCATACATTGAAGACTCCTTGCATCCCTGGAATAAACCAAATTGATCATGGTGTATGAGCTTTTTGATGTATTGCTAAATTCTTTTTGCTTAAATTTTGTTGAGGATTTTTGCCCTTATGTTCATCAGTGATATTGGCTTGTAGTTTTCTTTTCTTGTGTTTTCTTTGTCTGGTTTTGGTAACAGGGTGATGGTGCCCTCATAAAATGAGTTTGGAAGTGTTCCTTCCTTTGCAATTTTTGAAAGAATTTTAGAAGGATAGGCATTAGCTTTTCTCTAAATGTTTGATAGATTTTTCCTGTGAAGCCATCAGCCTTGGGCTTTTGTTTTTTTGGAGGATTTTTGATCACAGCTTCAATTTCAGTGCTTGTAATTGGGTTGTTTATAATTTTTATTTCTTCTTGTTTCAGTCTTGGAATATTGAACTTTTCTAAGAATCTGTCCATTTCTTCCAGGTTATCCATTTTAATTGCCATGTAGTTTTGCATACTAGTCTCTTATAATCCTTTGTATTTCTGCATTGTCCCTTATAACCTCTCCTTTTTCATTTCTAATTTTGTTGATTTGATTCTTCTCCCTTTTTTCTTGAGGAGTCTGGCTAAAGATTTGTCAATTTTATTTATCTTCTCAAAGAACCAGCTTTTAGTTTTATTAATCTTTACTATTGTTTCTTTCACTTCTTTTTCATTTATTTCTTCTCAGATCTTTATGATTTGTTCCCTTCTACATTTTTTTTTTTGTTATTCTTCTTTCTCCAGTTATTTTAGATGTAAAGTTAGGCTGTCTATTCAATGTTTTCCTTGTTTCTTGAGGTAGAATTATATTGCTAAAAACTTCCCTCTTAGAATGACTTTTGCTGCATCCATACGTTTTGAGTTGTCGTGTTTTCATTGTCATTTGCTAGAAATTTTTTGATTTTCCTTTTGATTTCTTCAGTAACCTGTTGGTCATTTAGAAACATGTTTCATCTCCATGTGTTTTTGTTTCTTACAGCTTTTTCTTGTAATTGATATCTAGTCTCACAGCATTGTGGTTGGGGAAGATGTTTGATACGATTGCAGTTTTCTTAAATTTACTGAGGTTTGATTTGTGACCCAAGATGTGGTCTATCCTGGAGAATGTTCCATGTGCACTTGAAAAGAAGGTGTATTCTTCTGCATTTGGATGGAATGTCCTGAAGATATCAGTGAGATCCATCTCATCTAATGTATCATTTAAGACTTGTGTTTCCTTATTAATTTTCTGTTTTGATGATCTGTCCATCGGTGTGCTGCTGCTGCTGCTAAGTCGCTTCAGTCGTGTCCGACTCTGTGAGTGGGGTGTTAAAGTCTCCTACTATTATTGTGTTACTGTCAGTTTCTCCTTTTATGTCTGTTAGTGTTTGTCTTATGTATTGAGGTGCTCCTATGTTGGGTGCATGAATATTTAAAATTGCTATGTCTTCCTCTTGGATTGATCCCTTGATCATTATGTAGTGCCCTTCCTTATCTCTTGTAATCTTTATTTAAAGGTCTATTTCATCTGATATGAGGAGTGCTACTCCAGCTTTCTTTTGCTTCCCACTTGCATGGAATGTATTTTTCCATCCTCTCACTTTCAGTCTATATGTATCTTTAGGTCTGAAATGGGTTTCCTGTAGACAGCTTATATATGGATCTTATTGTTGTATCCATTCAGCCAGTCTGTGCCTTCTTGTTGGAGCATTTAATCCATTTACATTTAAAGTAGTTATTGATATATATGTTCCTGTTGTCATTTTCTTAATTGTTTGGGGTTGATGTTGTAGGTCTTTTTTTCTTCTCTTGTATTTCTTGACTATATAAGTTCCTTTAACATTTGTTGTAAAGCTGGTTTGGTGGGACTGAATTCTCTTAACTTTTGCTTGTCTGAAAATCTTTTGATTTCTCCATCAATTTTGAATGAGGTCCTTTCCAGGTACAGTAATCTTGGTTGTTAGATTGTTCCCTTTCAGTATTTTAAATATATCTTGCCATTCCCTTCTGGCCTGCAGAGTTTTTACTGAAAGATCAGCTGTTAAGTGTATGGGTTTTTCCTTTTATGTTACTTGTTGCTTCTCACTTGCTGCTTTTAACATTCTTTCTTTGTGTTTAGTCTTTGTTAGTTTGATTAGTATGTGTCTTGGTGTATTTCTCCCTTGGGTTTATCCTGTATGGGACTCTTTGTGCCTCTTGGACTTGATTTACTGTTTCCTTTTCCATGTTGGGGAAATTTTCTTTTTTTAAAAAATTATTTATTTTAATTGGAAGTTAATTACTTAACAATATTGTATTGGTTTTGCCATACATCAACATGTATCCACCACAGGTATACATGTGTTCCCCATCCTGAACCCCCCTCCCTCTCCCCTCCCCATACCATCCCTCTGGGTCGTCTCAGTGCACCAGCCCCCCAATTTTTTTCATACCCTTTTTTTTTCTCTTCCTCTGCTGGGACCCCTATAATTCTAATGTTGGTGCATTTTGTATTGTCCGAGAGGTCTCTGAGACTACCCTCAGTTCTTTTCATCCTTTTTTACTTTATTCTGCTGTTCAGAAGTTATTTCCACCATCTTATTTTCCAGCTCACTGGTTTGTTCTGCTTCAGATATTCTGCTATTGATTCCTTCTGGAGTATTTTTAATTTCAGTAATTGTGTTGTTTGTCTCTGTATGTTTATTCTTTAATTATTCTAGGTCTTTATTAATTGACTCTTGCATTTTCTCCATTTTGTTTTCAAGGTTTTTGATCATCTTTACTATCATTATTCAAAATTCTTTTCCAGGTAGTTTGCTTATTTCCTCTTCATTTATTTGGACTTATATATTTATAGTTTGTCCCTTCATTTGCATAGTAATTCTCTGCCTTTTGATAAGTTTTTAAAAAACTTATTGTATTTGAGGTCTCCTTTTCCCAGGGTTCAACGTTGAATTCTTTCTTCCATTTGGTTTCTGCTCTCCTAAGGTTGGTCCAGTGGTTTGTGTAAGCTTCATATAGGGTGAGATTTGTGCTGAGTTTTTGTTTGTTTTGTTTTGTTTGTTTTTCCTCTCATAGGCAAGGGTGAGTGAGGTGGTAATTCTGTCTGCTGGTGACTGGGTTTGTATTTTTGCTTTGTTTGTTGTTCAGATGAGGTAACATGCACAGGGTGCTACTGGTGGTTGGGTGATGCCAGGTCTTGCATTCAAGTGGTTTCCTTTGTGTGAGTTCTCACTATCTGATGCTCCCTAGGGTTAGTATTGACCATGACAAAGCCTTTGACTGTGGATCCCAATAAACTGTGGAAAATCCTGAAAGAGATGGGAATACCAGACCACCTGACCTGCCTCTTGAGAAACCAGTATGCAAGTCAGGAAGCAACAGTTAGAACTGGACATGGAACAACAGACTGGTTCCAAATAGGAAAAGGAGTACGTCAAGGCTGTATATTGTCACCCTGCTTATTTTATTTATGTGTAGAGTACATCATGAGAAACGCTGGGCTGGAAGAAGCACAAGCTGGAATCAAGATTGCCGGGAGAAATATCGATAACCTCATATATGCAGATGACACCACCCTTATGGCAGAAAGTGAAGAGGAACTAAAAAGCTTCCTGGTGAAAGTGAAAGAGGAGAGTGAAAAAGTTGGCTTAAAGCTCAACATTCAGAAAACTAAGATCATGGCATCCAGTCCCATCACTTCATGGGAAATAGATGGGGAAACAGTGGAAACAGCATCAGACTTTATTTTTTGGGGCCTCCAAAATCACTGCAGATGGTGATTGCGGCCATGAAATTAAAAGACGCTTACTCCTTGGAAGGAAAGTTATGACCAACTTAGCATATTCAAAAAGCAGAGATATTACTTTGCCAACAAAGGTCCATCTAGTCAAGGCTATGGTTTTTCCAGTGGTCATGTATGGATGTGAGAGTTGGACTGTGAAGAAGGCTGAGCACTGAAGAACTGATGGTTTTGAACTGTGGTGTTGGAGAAGACTCTTGAGAGTCCCTTGGACTGCAAGGAGATCCAACCAGTCCATCCTAAAGGAGACCAGTCCTGGGTGTTCATTGGAAGGACTGATGTTGAAGCTGAAACTCCAATACTTTGGCCACCGCATGCGAAGAGTTGACTCATTGGAAAAGACCCTGATGTTGGGAGGGATTGGGGGCAGAAGGAGAAGGGGATGACAGAGGATGAGTTGGCTGGATGGCATCACTGACTTGATGGACATGAGTTTGAGTGAACTCTGGGAGATGGTGATGGACAGGGAGGCCTGGCGTGCTGTGATTCATGGGGTCGCAAAGAGTCGGACACGACTGAGTGACTGAACTGAACTGAACTGAGGGTTAGTTCTCTTGTAGTCAAGGATCTTGGAGTCAGTGCTCCCACTCCAAAAGCTTAGGGCTTTGATCTCTGGTCAGGAACAAAGATTCCACAAGTGATTTGTTATGGTATTAAGTGAGATTAAAAACAAATATCAAAAACGAGAAACCAAAGATGAACCCCAGAGAAATGGAAGTTACAAAATCAGGCAAATAATAATTAAAATAATGGAATATACAGATATACATATACACCCATGAGCAAAGTCAAAACAGTCCAACAAAAATAAAGTATAATAGATAGACCCAATGAACAAAGGAAATAAAAAATTACATTTACCAGTTAAGAACAAAACTAACTAAAGCATAAACTGGAAAGCAAAAACTAAAGCAACATGCCAAGTGGAGAATAAAGCAATGAAAACAAAACTGACAAATATGTTGAGAGGAAAGGAAAGAAAGAATAGATATGCAAAGTTAAATAGACATAGATGACGAAGATTTAGATACATTAAAGATTAACTACAAAGGGAAAAGAATAGTAGGAAAGGCAAACAAAGAAATAAATGTAGGAAAAAATGCAATAGGTTTAAAAAAAGTAAAATTATAAAAGGAGAAAAAAAAAGAAAGAAGGAAGAAAAACTCTGCAGAATTGCGAAAGCCCAACGTTGAGGCAGAGGTTTATAAAAACAGTAAAAAGTGTGACTGAATATACACATATACATATACACCCATAAGCAAAATCAAAAAAGTCCAACAAAAATTAGGTACAATGTTTAACCGGTGAACAAAGGAAAGCAAAAATTATATTTACCAGAACAAAACTAACTAAAGCACAAACTGGAAAACAAAGCTAAAGCAAGGTGTCAATTGGAGAATAAAGCAATGAAAATAAAACTAGTAAATATTTTGAGAGCAAAGGAAAGAAAGAAAAGAAATAAAGAATAGATATGCAATGTTAAATAGAGGTAGATAAAGAAGATTTATGCATGCTAAAGCTTAATTGCAGAGGGAAAAAAACAGTAGGAGAAGCAAAGAAAAGAATAAATGTAGAAAAATTATAATAGGTTTAAAAAATTAAAAATTAAAATAAAAAAAAGAGGATAAAAAGGAAAACTCCACAGAATTGCAAAGTTCAATGTAGAAGTAGAGGTTTATAACAACAATAAAAATATGATTGGAAGAAAAAGAAAAAAAAAAAGCTCAAAAGGCTTGATTGGATTTCATAGTGCCAATAAAACTGACAACTACAACGGAGG
This sequence comes from Capra hircus, assembly GCF_001704415.2. Taxonomy (NCBI): domain Eukaryota; kingdom Metazoa; phylum Chordata; class Mammalia; order Artiodactyla; family Bovidae; genus Capra; species Capra hircus. The sequence goes on from NW_017214953.1 coordinate 12,501, forward strand.
AGGGAAAAAGGGGAAAAAAAGGATAAAAAACCCAAAAGAATCTACAGAACAAGTCAAAAGATAAGAATAATAAACGTTATTCTTGAGTCATTGCTGTCAGAGTTCTTTACGTCCAACACTGTGCTGATCCTCTGGACCTGCTGTGGTGGCAGCTCAGATTCTAATCTGGTCCTACTCCTGTGTGTTCTTGCCTCCAATGTCCACAGCTATCAGAACTAGCTGATAGCTAGTATTCTTTTGTGGGAGCTGTCAATGACCTTTTACATATTCCATAGACACAGAGTCGGCCTAGTTAATCATGTGGATTTAATCTGCAGCTTGTACAGCTGGTGGCAAGGTTTTTGGTCTTCTTTCTTAGTCACACTGCCTCTGGGTTTCAATTGTTTTATTCCCACCTCTGCATGTGGGTCGTCCACTGGGGTTTAGTCCTGAGGCTGCCCTGAAGGACTTGGTTTTGCCCCTGTGAGGGCCAGGTGTGGAGGTGGTGCAGCTGCTTGGGTTGCAGGGGTTCTGGCAGTACAAGGTACTCAGGGGAGTACCTTGGCGGCTAGGGCAGCAGGAAATACAGTGCTCTAGAAGGGTATGGCAACCAATGTAGGCCAATGTGTTCCAGTATTCTTGCCTGGAGACCCCTCTTCCCTGACAGAGAAGCCTGGCAGGGCATAGTATAGAGCTCACAAAGAGTGGGACACTACCGAAGTGACCCTGTGCACACAGATGCAAAACTCTTTTTTGCCTATGGCAGCTCTGCCCCAGTGAGAGTTGAGCATGAAGGCGGCACAGCTGCTTGGCTTGTGGGGACCCTGGCGGCACCAGGTGTGCAGGGACACAGAGTGCCTCCGCCACAGGAGTTATGGCCCTATCAGAGTCTTTTTTTCAAGGCTCTTGTAGCTGGCGATCAGAAGGCCTCTTTGGCCAGCCTTTCTCTGGAGCTCTGCTCATTCAGGCACTTAGTGGGCTCCCTTGCCTGGGGTCCTTCTCTGTTGTTCAGGGTGTCAGTCACATACAGGGGCTCCCCTGGGTGGAGTCCTACTCTGTAGTTCAGTGCGTCAGGCGTTTGATGGGCCAGTCTCTCTGCTGCTCAGCTGACGAGGCTGATGTGTGGGAGAGGAGGCTGTGGTGATGGCTCCAACCCTACGTGTGACTCAGCAGTATCCCTTGCTTCTATGGCTGCCTAGCTTTCCTCCACAGGCATTTCCCACCACAGTCTCCTGCCTCACATCCCCTCGATCCATCTCTCCACAGTCAACAGCAGTCCTTGCCCTGGGATTGCTCCAGCTTTCAGCCGTTGCGCCTTCCAGGGGACCTGCACCCTGTCCGGGTATGTATGGCTGCAGCAAGGATTCTCATTCCATTTAGGCTGCCACAGTTCAGCTGTTTCACTCTCAGCCTCAGATGTTTCTCCTCTGACTCAGACAATTGCCCTGATGTGGGGATCGGACCCCTGCTTCAGTTCCCCCACCTGCCGAGGGCAGGCCCAGTCGTACTAACACGCCTTTTTCCTCCTACTTCCTTTGTCCTACTGAGTTTGGCATGGTCATTTTATTTTTCTCCACTGGTGAGGTACTCCTGTCCACTCTTCAGCTGGGGTTCTGCATGCACTTCTGTGTGTGTTCCTGATGTATCTGTGAGAGAGATGTACTCCACGTCCACCCACTCCTCCACCATTCTTGTTCTCTCCCTGGTTACATTTAACCAGACTTTTCCAGCCTTATTTGGCCACAGAACTCCTTTCCCCTCTTAACACTTAATAACACTGTATCATTTGGGCTGCTGAGAGGAAA
>NW_017214954.1:0-14283 GCF_001704415.2 Capra hircus
CCCCTTGAGCGAACAGATTCATGAATTTGTGCTCAGTGATCAGGTGTGGCTCATGACTGGAAACACAATTCCTTGGCCTGACATCGGAAAGGTCCTTATACTGTTGTTTTAGCCACAATTCTGAAAGAGATGGGAATACCAGACCACCTAACCTGCCTCTTGAGAAATCTGGATGAAGGTCAGGAAGCAACAGTTAGAGTAGGACATGGAACAACAGACTGGTTCCAAAAAGGAAAAGGAGTATGCAAAGGCTGTATATTGTCACCCTGTTTATTTAACTTCTATGCCAGAGTACATCATGAAAAATGCTGGGATGGAAGATACATGAGCTGGAATCAAGATTGGGTAGAATATCAATAAACTTAGATATGCAGATGACACCACCATTATGGCTGAATGTGAAGAGGAACGGGTATGTCGGGGAACTTCTTGAGTTGCAGCAAGGGTGTGAAGGACCCTTTGGAAGTTCCAGAGGTTAGGTGTGGTTAGTCTCGAGATGCCTCAGCGGAAATGGGCCTCATGTCGCCTGGAATGGAGAGGCTCCTGGATATTCCCTAGTTTCAGCAGGTGCTCTCGAGTTACGACGGGGACTTCAGGGACCCGGTCTGGCGGCCACAGGAAAGGCCAGTCATCATGCGTGTTCCTAGGGGGCCTCTCGTGATTCCTCTCCCGTCGATGCCGGGGCCTAAGACCTTGTGTGGAGTCGGGGCCGGAACCTGAGGATTCCTCTCCAGTACTGACATGGATTTGGGGTACTTCTGGAGTCTCCACACAGGGAGTGAGGCCTCGTCTCGAGTGGGGGCATGACCGTGCCCTTTCTTCCCATGCTGTAGCAGCAGTGTCACGCTTCCCCTGCGTGGACCAAGGGATCTGTGGCTTTCCCTCGAGTCTTTCCCACGAGGCTTTCCCACAGCGCTGTCCCACGTGCCACGGGTGGTGTGAGTCGATCCTCAGCGTGAAAGCCGAGGCAGTGAAGGGAAAACAAGTTCCTGTGGAATGGACTGAGACATCTGGGGGACTCTTGGAATGGTGGCCGGACCCATGAGTTCCTCTCGCCTTTCCTGTGCAGCGCGCCTCCTCTTGAGATGCGTCGGAAACGTCGGAAATTCTTTCCCAAGGAAGCAGAGAAGGATCCCTCATCTCGAGCTTGGAGGAGGAAACGGAGCTCCTCTGGAGGTGGCCGGACCCTCGTGCTTCCTCTGGAGTGGAGACGGGTATGTCGGGGAACTTCTTGAGTTGTAGCAAGGGTGTGTAGGACCCTTTGGAAGTTCCAGAGTTTAGGCGTGATTACTCTCGAGACGCCGCAGAGAAAATGGCCTCATCTCGACTGAAGCAGAGAACCTCCTGGATTTTCTCGAGTTGCGGCAGGTGCTCTCAACATACGACCGTGACCTCAGGGACAGTGTAGCAGGTGTGTCACGCTTCCCGTCGCGGGGATCAAGGGATCTGTGGCTTTCCCTCGAGGGCTTTCCCACGAGGCTTTCCCACAGGGCTGTCCCACGTGCCACCATGGTGTGAGTCGATACTCGGTGTGAAAGTCGAGGCAGTGCAGGGAAAACAGGTTCCTCTGAAATGGACTGACACATCTGGGGGACTCTTGGAATGGTGGCACGACCCTGGAGTTCCTCTCGCGCCTTTCCTATTGAGAGCCCTTACTCTTGAGATGCCACGGGAACGCCGAAAAATATTTCCTGACTAAGCAGGATAGATCCCTCATCTCAAGCTGCCAGGCGGAAACGGGGTTCCTCTGGATGTGGGCGGGACCCTCGTGCTTCCTCTCTAGTGGAGACGGTATGTCGGGGAACTTCTTGAGTTGCAGCAAGGACCCTTTTGAATTTCCAGAGTTTAAGTGTGATGAGCCTCCAGACGCCTCAGAGGAAATGGGCCTCATCTCGCCTGGAGGGAGAACCTCCTGGATTTTCTAGAGTTGGGCAGGGTCTCTCGAGTTAAGACGGGGACCTCAGGGACCCGCTCTGGTGGCCTCAGGAAAGGCCAGTGCCCATGGGAGTTGCAAGGGGGCCTTTTGGGATTCCTCTCCCGTCGATGTTGGGGCCTAAGACCTTGGGTGGAGTCGGGGCCGGAACCTGAGGATTCCTCCCCAGTGCAGACATGGGTCTTGGCGTATTTCTGGAGTCTCCCCTGGGAGTCAGTGCTCATCTCGTGTGGGTGCATGCACGTGAGCTTTCCTCACGAACTGTAGCAGCAGTGTCACACTTTCCGTCGCGTGGATCAAAGGATCTGTGGCTTTCCCTCGAGGCTTTCCCACGAGGATTTTCCTCAGGGCTGTCCCACGTGCCACCGTGGTGTGAGTCGATCCTCGGCTTGAAAGTCGAGGCAGTGCAGGGAAAACAGGTTTCCCTGGAATTGACAGAGACATCTGGGGGACTCTGGGAATGGTGGAACGACCCTGGAGTTTCTCTCGCCTTTCCTGTGGAGAGGGCCTCCTCTTCAGATGCGACTGGAACGCCGGGAATGCTTTCCAGACCACGGAGGGAAAGGATCCCTCCTCTCGAGCTATGAGGTGGAAACGGTGCTCCTCTGAAAGTGGGCGGGAAGATGATGATACTCTCGAGTGGAGACGGGTATGTCGGAGAACTTCTTGAGTTGCAGCAAGGGTGTGAAGGACCCTTTGGAAGTTCCAGAGGTTAGGAGTGATTAGCCTCGAGACGCCTCAGCGCAAATGGGCCTCATCTCGCCTTTAAGGACGCCAAGATCCATGTCAGCACTGGAGAGGAATCCTCAGGTTCCAGCACCGACTCCACACAAGGTCTTAGGCCCCGGCATCGACGGGGAGAGGAATCCCGAGAGGCCCCGAGCAACTCGCATGGGGAATGGCGGGTCCCTCTGGTCCCCGTCTTAAGTTCGAGATAACCTGTCCCAACTCGAAAAAATCCAGGAGGTTTTCCCCCTCCAGGCGAGATGAGGCCCATTTCCGCTGAGGCGACTCGAGGCTAATCACACCTAAACCTCTGGAACTTCCAAAGGGTTCTTCACACCCTTGCTGCAACTCAAGAAGTTCCCCGACATACCCGTCTCCACTCGAGAGGAGCACGAGAGTCCCGCCCCACATCCAGAGGAGCCCCGTTTCCGCCTCACAGCTAGAGAGGAGGTATCCTTTCCCTGCGTGGTCGGAAAGAATTCCCAGTCTTCCCGTCACAACTCAAGAGGAGGCGCTCTCAACAGGAAAGGTGAGAGGAACTCCAGGGTCGTGCCACCATTCCCAGAGAACCCCAGATATCTCAGTCCATTCCAGGAAAACCTGTTTTTCCCTGCACTGCCTCGACTTTCAAGCCGAGGATCGACTCACAGCACGGTGGCACGTGGGACAGCCCTGTGAGAAAGCCTCGTGAGAAAGCCTCATGGGAAAGCCTCGAGGGAAAGCCACTGATCCCTTGATCCACTCGACGGGAAGAATGACACTGCTGCTACAGCTCGGGTGGAAAGCGCTCTTCAATGCCCCCCACTCGAATGAGGACTGACTCCCCTGGGGAGACTCCCGAAGTACCCCAAGATCCATGTCAGCACTGGAGAGGAATCCTCAGGTTCCAGGACCGACCCACACAAGGTCTTAGGCCCCGGCATCGACGGGAGAGGAATCCGAGAGGCCGAGCAACTCGAACGGGGACTGGCCTTTCCTGCGGCCACCAGAGCGGGTCCCTGAGGTCCCCGTCGGAAGTCGAGAGCACCTGCCACAACTCGAGAAAATCCAGGAGGTTTCCCCTCCAGGCGAGATGAGGCGCATTTTCGCTGAGGCGTCTAGAGGCTAATTGCACCTAACATCTGGAACTTCCAAAAGGTCCTTCACACCCTTCTGCAACTGAATAAGTTCCCCGACATACTCGCCTCCACTCGAGAGGAAGCACGAGAGTCCCGCCCACATCCAGAGGAGCCCCGATTCCGCCTCATAGCTCGAGAGGAGGGATCATTTCCCTGCGTGGTCGGGAAAGAATTCCCGGCGTTCCCGTCGCATCTCAAGAGGAGGCGCTCTCCACAGAAAGTTGAGAGGAACTCTAGAGTCTGGCCACCATTCCCAGAGTCCCCCAGTTGTCTCAATCCATTCCCTGCACTACCTCGACTTTCAAGCGAGGATCGACTCACACAACGGCGGCACCAGGGACAGCCCTGTGGGAAATCCTCGTGGGAAAGCCTCCTGGGAAAGCCTCGAGGGAAATCACAGAACCCTTGATCCACTCGAATTGAAGCATGACACTGCTGCTACACCTCGGGAGGAAAGCGCACGGCATGTCCCCACTCGAGACGAAGACTTACTCCCCTCGGGAGACACCAGAAGTACCCCAAGATCCATGTCAGCACTGGAGAGGAATCCTCAGTTTCCTGCACCGACTCCACACAAGGTCTTAGGCCCTGGCATCGACGGAGAGAATCCCAAGAGGCCCCCTAGCAACTCGCATGGGGACTGGCCTTTCCTGAGGCCACCAGAGCGGGTCCCTGAGGTCCCCGTCGTAAGTCGAGTGCACCTGCCGTAACTTGAAAATCCAGGAGGTTCTCCCCTTCAGCGAGATGAGGCCCATTTCCGCTGAGGCGTCTCGCGGATAATCACACCTAACATCTGGAACATATAAAGGGTCCTTCACACCCTTGCTGCAATTCAAGAAGTTCCCCGACATACCCGTCTCCACTCGAGAGGAAGCAAGAGAGTTCGCCCACATCCAGAGGAGCCCCGTTTCCGCCTCCTAGCTTGAGAGGGGATCCTTTCCCTGCGTGGTCAGGAAAGAATTGACGGCGTTCCCGTCGGATCTCAAGAGCAGGCACTCTCCACAGGAAAGGCGAGAGGAACTCCAGGGTCTTGCCACCATTCCCAGAGTCCCCCAGATGTCTCAGTCCATTCCAGGGAAACCTGTTTTTCCCTGCACTGCCTCGACTTTTACTGCGAGGATCGACTCACTCCACGGTGGCACGTGAGACAGCCCTGTGGGAAAGCCTCGTGGTAAAGTCTCGTGGGAGAACCTCGAGGGAAAGACACAGATCCCTTGATCGACCAGGAAGGGAAGCGTGCCACTGCTGCTACAGCTCGGAAGGAAAGCGCACCGTGCATGCCCACACTCAAGACGAGGACTGACTCCCGGTGGGGAGACTACAGAAGTACGCCAAGATCTATGTCAGCAATGGTGAGGAATCCTCAGCTTCCGGGACTATCTCCACACAAGGTCTTAGGCCCAGCATTAACGGGAGAGGAGTCCCGAGAGGCCCCGAGCTACTCGCATGGGGACTGGCCTTTCCTGAGGCCACCAGGTGAGTGGGTCCCTGAGGTCCCCGTCGTAAGTCGAGAGTACCTGTCGCAACTCGAGGAAATCCAGGAGGTTCTCCGCTCCAGGCGAGATGAGGCCCATTTCCGCTTAGGCCGTCTCGAGGCTTATCACACCTAAACTCTGGAATTTCCAAAAGGGTTCTTCACACCCTTGCTGCAACTCAAGAAGTTCTACGACATACCGGTCTCCACTCGAAAGGTAGCACTAGCGTTCCGCCCACATCCAGAGTAGCCCTGTTTCCATCTCATAGCTCGAGAGGAGGGATACTTTCCCTGCGTGTTCGGGAAAGAATTCCCGGCGTTCCCGTCGTATCTCAAGAGGAGGCGCTCTCCACAGGCAAAGGCGAGAGAATCTCCAGGGTCGTGCCACCATTCCAGAGTCTCCCAGATGTCTCAGTCTATTCCATGGAAACCAGTTTTCCCTGCACTCCCTCGACTTTCAAGCCGAGGACCGACTCACACCACGATGGCACGTGGACAGCCCTGTGGGAAAGCCTCGTGGGAAAGCCTCATGGGAAAGCCTCGAGTGAAAGTCACAGATGCCTTGATCCACGGAAGGGAATCGTGACACTGCTGCTACAGCATGGGAGGAAAGCGCCCGTGAATGCCCCCACTCGAGACGAGGACTGACTTTCCTGGGGAGACTCCAGAAATACCCCAAGATCCATGTCGGCACTGGAGAGGAATCCTCAGGTTCCGGCACTGACTCCAGACAAAGCTCTTAGGCCCCGGCATCGACGGGAGAGGAATCCCGAGAGGCCCCGAGCAACTCGCATGGCGACTGGCCTTTCCTGAGGCCACCAGAGCGGGTCCCTGAGGTCCCCGTCGTAAGTCGAGAGCACCTGCTGCAACTCGAGAAAATCCAGGACGTTCTCCCTTCCAGGCGAGATGACGCCCATTTTTTGCTGAGGCGTCTCGAGGCTAATCAGACCTAACCTCTGGAACATCCAAAGGGTCCTTCACACCCTTGCTGCCAACTCAAGAAGTTCCCCGACATACCCGTTCCACTCGAGAGGAAGCAGGAGAGTCCCGCCCACATCCATAGGAGCCCCGTTTCTGCCCCCTAGCTCGAGAGGCGGGATCCTTTCCCTGCGTTGGTCGGAGAAAGAAAGAATTCCTGGCGTCCCGTCGCATCTCAAGAGGAGGCGCTCTCCACAGGACAGGCGAGAGGAACTCCAGGGTCATGCCACCATTCCCAGAGTCCCCCAGATGTCTCAGTCCATTCCAGGGAAACCTGTTTTCCCTACACTGCCCTCGACTTTCAAGCTGAGGATCGACTCACACCACAGTGGCACGTGGGACAGCCCTGTGGGAAAGCCTCGTGGGCCTCGTGGGAAAGCCTCGTCAGAAAGCCTCAGGAAAGCCACAAATCCTTGATCCCGTGAAGTGAAGCGTGACACTGCTGCTACAGCTCGGGGAAATCGCCCGTAACGCCACCACTCGAGACGAGGACTGACTTCCCTGGGGAGACTCTAGAAGTACCCCAAGATCCATGTCGGCACTGAAGAGGAATCCTCAGGTTCGGGCACTAACTTCACACAAGGTCTTAGGACCCAGCATCGACGTGAGTGGAATCCCGAGAGGCCCGTGAGCAACTCGCATGGGACTGGCCTTTCGTGAGGCCACCAGAGCTGGACCCTGAGGTCCCCGTCGTAAGTCGAGAGCACCTGCGCAACTCGAGAAAATCCAGGAGGTTTTCCCCTCCAGGCGAGATGAGGCGCCCATTTGTGCTGAGGCGTCTCAGGGTAATGAGACCTAACCTCTGCAACTTCCAAAGGGTCCTTCACAACCTTGCTGCAACTCAAGAAGTTGCCCGACATTCCCGTCTCCACTCGAGAGGAAGCACGAGAGTCCTGCCCACATCCAGAGGAGCCCCGTTTCGCCTCCTAGCTAGAGAGGAGGGATCCTTTCCCTGCGTGGTCGGGAAAGAATTCCCGTGTTCCGTCGCATCTCAAGAGGAGGCGCTCTCCACAGGAAGGCGAGAGGAACTCCAGGATCGTGCCACCATTCCCACAGTCCCCCAGTGACTCAGTCCATTCCAGGGAAACCTGTTTTCCCTGCACTGCCTCGACTTTCAGCCGAGGATCGACTCACACCACGGTGGCACGTGGGACAGCCCTGTGGGAAAGCCTCGTAGGAAAGCCTCAAGGGAAAGCCACAGATCCCTTGATCCACGCGAAGGGAAGCGTGACACTGCTGCTACAGCTCGGAGGAAAGGCACGTGCATGCCCCCACTCGAGAAGAGGACTGACTCCCCTGGGGAGACTCCAGAGTACCCCAAGATCCATGTCAGCACTGGAGAGGAATCCTCAGGTTCCGCACCGACTCCACACAAGGCTTAGGCCCCGGCATCGACGGGAGAGGAATCCCGATAGGCCCCGAGCAACTCACATGGGGACTGGCCTTTCCTGAGGCCACCAGAGCGGGTCCCTGAGGTCCCCGTCGTAAGTCGAGAGCCCCTGCCGCAACTCGAGAAAATCCAGGAGGTTGTCCCCTCCAGGCGAGATGAGGCCCATTTCGCTGAGGCGTCTCGAGGCTATCAAACCTAACCTCTGGAAATTCCAAAGGGTCCTTCACACCCTTGCTGCAACTCAAGAAGTTCCCCCACATACCCGTCTCCACTCGAGAGGAAGCACGAGAGTCCCGCCCACATCCAGAGGAGCCCCATTTCGCCTCCTAGCTCGAGAGAGGAGGGATCCTTTCCCTGCGTGGTCGGAAAAGATTTCCGGCGTTCCCGTCGCATCTCAAAGAGAGGCGCTCTCCACAGGAAAGGCGAGAGGAACTCCAGGGTCGTGCCACCATTCCCAGAGTCCCCCCAGATGTCTCAGTCCATTCCAGGGAAACCTGTTTCCCTGCACTGCCTCGACTTTCAAGCGAGGATCGACTCACACCACGGCGGGCACGTGGGACAGCCCTGTGGGAAAGCCTCGAGGAAAGCCCCTGATCCCTTGATCCACGCGAAGGGAAGCGTGACACTGCTGCTACAGCTCGGAGGAAAGGGCACGTCATGCCCCCACTCGAGACGAGGACTGACTCCCCTGGGGAGACTCACATTCAGAGGAACCCCCGTTTCCGCCTGGCAACTCGAGATGAGAATCCTATCCTGCTTAGTCAGGAAAGTTTTTTCGGCGTTCGCGTGCATCTCAAGAGCAAGGGCTCTCAATAGGAAAGGCGAGAGGTACTCCAGGGTCGTGCCACATTCCAAGATCCCCCAGATGTCTCAGTCCATTTCAGAGGAACCTGTTTTCCCTGCACTGCCTCGACTTTCAAGCGAGGATCCACTAACACCATGGTGGCACGTGGGACAGCCCTGTGGAAAGCCTCGTGGGAAAGCCTCGGGGGAAAGCCTCTAGCGAAAGCCACAGATTCCTTGAATCACGCGAAGGGAACCGCTGAAACTGCTGATACAGCTCGGGAGGAAAGCGCACGTGCATGCCCCCACTCGAGACGAGGATTGACGCACCTGAAGACACTCCAGAAGTACCCCAAGTTGCATGTCAGCACTGGAGAGGAATCCTCAGGTTCCGCACCGACTCCACACAAGGTTTGGGCCCCGGCATCGACGGGAGAGAATCCCGAGAGGCCCCTGAGCAACTCGCATGGGGCCTGGCCTTTCCTGAGGCCACCAGAGCGGGTCCCTGAGGTCCTCGTCATAAGTAGAGAGCACCTGCTGCAACTCGAGTAAATCCAGGAGGTTCTGCCCTCAGGCGAGATGAGGCCCATTTCCGCAGAGGCGACTCGCGGCTAATCACACCTAATCCTCTGGAACTTCCAAAGGGTCTTCACACCTTGCTGCAACTCAAGAAGTTCCCTGACATACCCGTCTCCACTCGAGAGGAAAAAGAGAGTCCCGCCCACATCCAGAGGAGCCCCGTTTCCGCTTCCTAGCTCGAGAGGAGTGATCCTTTTTCCTCCGGGGTCGAGAAAGAATTCCCGGCGTTCCCCTCATCTCAAGAGGAGGTGCTCTCCACAGGAAAAGGCGAGAGGAACTCCAGGGTCGTGCCACCATTTCCAGAGTCCCCCAGATGTCTCAGCCCATTCCAGGGAAACCTGTTTTCCCTGCACTGCCTCGACTTTGAAGCCGAGGGATCGACTCACACCACGGTGGCACGTGGGACAGCCCTGTGGGAAAGCTTGTGGGAAAGCCTCGTTGGAAAGCCTCGAGGGAAAGCCACAGATCCCTTGATCCACGAGAAGGGAAGCGTGACACTGCTGCTACAGCTCGGGAGGAAAGCGCACTTGCATGCCCCCACTCGAGACGAGGACTGACTGACTGCCGCCTGGGGAGACTTCAGAAGTACCGCCGACCAAGATCCGATTTCAAGGCACTGGAGAGGAATCCTAGGTCCGGCACTTGACTCCATCACAAAGGTCTTAGGCCCCATGATATCGATTAGGAGAGGAATCCCGAGCAGGCCGAGTGAGCAACTCGCAATGGGGACTGGCTTTACTGAGAGGCAGACAGAGCGGGTCGCGCTGAGGTCGCCCGGTCGTAATCTGAAGAGCACCATGCAGAACTCGAGAAAAATACCAGAGGTTTCCCTCCAGGCGAGATGAGGCGCCTTTTTCCGCCGAGACGTTCGGGGGCTAATCAGACTAACCTCTGGAACTTTCCAAAGGTCCTCACAAGCCTTGCTGCAACTCAAGAAATCCCGCCGAAATACCCGACTCCACTATAGAGGAGGCAGCGAGAGGCGCACCCACATCCAGAGGAGCCCCGTTTCAGCTCTAGCTCGAGGAGAGGGATCCTTTCCCTGGCGTGGGTCCGGGGAATAGAATTTCCCCGGATTTCGCGTCGCATTTTCAAGGGGGGCGCTCTCCACCAGGAAGGGCGAGAGGAACTCCAGGGTCGTGCCACCATTCCAGAGTCCTCCAGATGTCTCAGTCCATTCTAGGGAAACCCTGTTTTCCCTTTGCACTGCCTCGATTTCAAGCGGAAAGGATCGACTCAACAACCCACGGTGGGCTAGTGGGACAGCCATGTGGGAAAGCCATCGTGGGAAAAGCTCATCGGGAAAGGCGTCGAGGGAAAAGCCACAGGGGATCCGCGTTGATCCACGCGAAAGAGGGGAAGTGGCGAACACTGGCTGGCTGGACAGGCTCGGGAGGAAAGCGGCACGTGCATGCCCCAGCGCGAGACGAGGAACTGACTCCCCTAGGGGAGATTCCAGAGTACCCCAAGAATCCATGTCAGCACTGGAGAGGAAATCGCTCAGGTTCCCCGGCAGCTGACATCCACACAAAGGTCCTTAGGGCCCCTTAATCGAGCGGGAGAGAAAATCGAGAGGGCTCGCCGCCGAGCAACTCGCATGGGGACTGGCCTTTCTTGAGGGCCACAGAAGGCAGGTCAACTGATGTCCCCCGTCGTAAGTCGAGAGCACCTGCGGCAAGCTATTAGATAAAATCCAAGGAGGTTCTTTCCCTCGCATGGCGAGATGAGGCGCAATTTTCGCGCTGAGGCGTCTCGAGGCTAATCACACTAACCTCTGAACTTCCGGAAGGGTCCTTCACGGCCATGCTGGAACTCTCGAGAAAGTTCTCTGACTACCGTCTCAATTCGAGAGGAAAGCCGAGGAGTCCCGCCCATGCCAGAGGAGCCCGTTTCCGGTTTTCTAGGCTCGAGGAGGTGCGATCCATTTCCTCTGCGTGGGTAGGGAAAAGGATTCCCGGCGTTCCCTGTCGCCATCTCAAAGAGAACCTCTCCAGCAGGAAAGGCGAGACGGAACTGCCGGGTCGTGCATCCATTGGCCCGAGAGTCCCCCCAGATATGCTCGACGTCCCATTCCAGGGAAAACCTGTTTTTCCGCTGGCAGCTGCGCCTCGACTTTTGCAAAGGCAGAGGATTGCGATCAGACACGCAACGGTGCACGTGGGACACAGCACTGTGGGAAGCCTGGGAAAGCCTCGTGGAAAGCCTCAAGGGAGAAGCCTGATCCCTTGATCGCGCGAGGGAAGCGTGACACTGCTGTAAGACTCGGAGGAGAAGCGAACGTGCATGCCCCCACTCGGAAGAGGAATGATGTCCTCCTGGGAGATCCAGACGTACCCGCGTCCAGATCCATGTCAGCACTGGAGAGGAATCGCCTCAGGTATTCTCGGCCACCGGACTCCAGACACAAGGCTTAGCCCTCGATGGATATCGGGACAGAGATGGAATCCCGAAAGTGCCCCCGACGAGAAACTCGCATGGGGATATGGTCCTTATTCCTAGGCCTCCCAGTGCGCGTGCTTGTCGCCTAGGAACGGTCCCCGCGCGTCGTAAGTCGAGAGCACGCCTGCCGTGCGAACTCGAGAAATCCAGGATGGATTCGGTAATGTACACTCGTCAGGCGAGATTGAGGCGTCCATTTGCTGGCGCTGGCGCGTATCATCAGAGGCTAAGTCTACCACGCTAACTCTGAAGCCATTCCAAAGGGGTCCTTCACACCCCTTGCTGCTAACTCAAGAAGTCCGCACGACCTAACCACCGTCACTCCACTTCGAGAGGAGCACGAGAGTCCCGCCCAATCCAGAGGAGCGCGCCGATTTCGCCCTCCTAGTCTCGAGAGGAGTAGGTCCTTTCCCTGGTGGTCGCAAAGATTCCCCGTGCTTCCCGTTAGCGGTCGCATTCTACAGAGGAGGCGCTGCTCCCATACCGAGGAAAGGCGAGGGTAACTCGGCTTAGGGGAGTGCCCATTCTCCAGAGTCGCCCCAGATGTCTCAGTCATTCCAGGAAACCTGTTTCGCCTGCACTGCGCTGCGACTTCCAAGCCGGAGGGATCTGATCTCACACAGGCACGGGTGCCACGTAGGGAGCAGCGCCTGTGGAAAGCCTCGGTGGGGAATGCTCGTAGGGAGAAATCCTCGGGGGAGAAAGCCAGCCAGGGAGTCAGGTCGCTATGTATCCACGCGAAGGGGAAGCGTGACAGCTGCTGCTTACAAGCTTCGAGAGGAAAGCGCATCTGGCAGGCCCCACTCCGAGACAAGGACTGACGACCCTGGGCGAGACTCGCAGAAGTACGCACAGAGATTCCATGTCGGGAGCCTGGGAGAGGAAATCCCTCAGGTTTCGGCCAACGACTCCAAAAGCAAGGCTCTTAGGCCCAAGCATCGACAGGACGAGGAATCCCCGAGCATAGCGGCCCCCAAGCAACTCGCATGGCGGACTGGACCTTCTGAGGCCACCCAGTAGCGGGTCCGCTGGTGTCCCATCGTAAGTTGCGAGCAGTTGGGCCGGCAAACTCGGGAAGGAATCCGGAGGTTCTCCTCATCCAGGAGAGATGAGGCTCATTTGCGCCGAGCGCGTCGTAGGGGGATGATAATCCACGCCTAGCGTCTCTTTGGAAGTTCCAAAGGGTCCGCTGACACCCTTGCTGCAAGCTCAAGAAGTTCCCCGCACATACCGCGTCTCCACATCAGAGGAAGGACGAGAGTGCCCGCCCAACAATACAGAGGAGTCCCGTTTCTGCCATCGCAGCTCGAGAGGATGGGATTATTTCCCTGCGTGGTCGGAAAGAATCGCGCTGCTTTTCCCGTCAATCTCAAGAGGAGGGGCTCATCCCGAGGAAAGGTGAGAGGAAACTCCAGGGTAGTGGCCAGCCATTCCCTAGAGCCCTCCAGATTTGACTCAGTCCCATTCCAGGGAAAACTGTTTTCCTTGCACTGCCTCGACTTTCCTTAAGGCCGAGGATCAATAATCACAGACCGACGGTGGCCGTGCGCGTAGGCAAGCCGCTTTGGAAAGCCGTGGGCAAAACCTGGTGGGAAAGCCTCAGGGAAAGGCCTCGAGGGGAAAGGAAACAGATGGCTTTGATCCACTGCGAAGGGAAGCAGTGACACTGCTGCTGAAGGCTCGGAAGGAAGCCACGATGAAGCCCCACTTCGGAGACGAGCATTGGGACTCGCCCTGGGGAGACCTCGCAGAAGTACCCGCAAGATGCAAATGTCAGCACTGGAAGAGGAATCGCTAGGTTCTGGCAGCCCCCGACTCGCACACTAAGGTCTTAGGCCCGCAGCATCGACGGGGAGGATTAGGAATCCGCGAGAGCCCTGAGCACTCGATGGGACCTGTTTTCCTCGAGGGCCACGCAGAGCGGGTCGCGCTGAGGTCCCCGTTCTGGTAAGTCGAGAGCAGCCTGCTGCAACTGAGAATTTCCAGGAGGTACACCCTACCAGGGCAGATGAAGGCCCATTTCCGCTGAGGCGTCTCCGAGGCTAATCACACCGTAGAGCTCTGGAACTTGCCCAAGGGTCTGCTTTCACGACCGGCTTGCTGCACTCAGAAGTTCCCCGTCCCCCACACTACGCGCGTCTCCCACGTCGAAAGGAAGCACGAGAGTCGGCCGGGCCACCTCCAGAGGAGTCCCGTTTCGCCGCCTTCTAGCTCGAGAGGAGGGATACTTTCGCCTGCGTGTGTCGGGAAAGAATTCCCCATGTTCCCGGGTCAGCCCCACCGAAGAGGTGGCCTCCATCCAGCAAGAAAGGCGGAGAGAACTCCAGGGTCGTGCGAGCCATTGTCCCAGAGTCCCCTCAGATTCTCAGGCCCATTCCTAGGGAAATCTTTTTTCCCTACACTGCCTCGTGATTTTCAAGCCGAGGATCAGACTCAGCACCACGGTGGCACGTGTACAGCCCTGTGAGAAAGGCCTCTGTGGGAAAGCTCGTGGGAAAGCGCCTGATTGCGCCTTGATCCCACGAGAAGGGAAGCGTGACACTGGCTGGCTACAGCCTCGCAAGGAAGTGCAGCTGCATGCCCCACCTCGAGAACGAGGACTGACTTCCCCTTGGGAGCTCCAGAAGTAGCCCCGCCAAAAATTCATGTCAGCACTGGAGAGGAATCTCAGGGGTTCCGGCACCGACTAGACACAAGGTCTTAGGCGCGGCACTCGACGGGAGAGAATTCGCCCGTGAGGCCTCCGACAAACTGATGGGGATGGTTCCCTCCTGAGACCCAAGAAGCCGGTCCTGAAGGTCCCCTTGTCCTACGTCGAGAGCCAACCTGCCGTACTCGGAACGAAAATCCAGTGAGGTTCTCG
>NW_017214955.1:0-14281 GCF_001704415.2 Capra hircus
AGAGGAAACCTCAGGTTCTGGCACCGACTCCACACAAGGTCTTAGGCCTCAGGTTCGGCACCGACTCGAGGCGACGGGAGAGGAATCCCGAGAGGCCCCGAGCAACTCGAAAGGGACTGGCATTTCCTGAGGTCCCAGAGCGGGTCCCTGAGATCCCCGTCGTAAGTCGAGAGCACCTGCCAACTCGAGAAAATCCAGGAGGTTCTCCCCTCCAGGCGAGATGAGGCCCATTTCTACTGAGGCGTCTCCAGGCTAATCACACCTAACCTCTGTAACTTACAAAGGGTCCTTCAAATCCTTGCTGCAACTCAAGAAGTTCCCCGACATACCCGTCTCCTCTCGAGAGGAAGCACGAGAGTCCCGCCCACATCAAGAGGAGCTTCGTTTCCGCCTCATTGCTCGAGAGCAGGAATCCCTTCCCTGCATGGTCGGGAAAGAATTCCCGGCGTTCCCGTCGCATCTCAAGAGGAGGTGCTCTCCACAGGAAAGGCGAGAGGAACTCCAGGGTCGTGCCACCATTCCCAGAGTCCCCCAGATGTCTCAGTCCATTCCAGGGAAAACTATTTTCCCTGCACTGAATGGAATTTCAAGCCTAGGATCGACTCACACCACGGTGACACGTGGGACAGTCCTGTGGGCAAGCCTCGTGGGAAAGCCTTGAGGGAAAGCCACAGATCCCTTGATCCACGCGAAGGGAAGGGTGACACTGCTGCTACAGCTCGGGAGGAAAGCGCATGTGCATGCCCCCACTTAGAGGAGGACTGACTCCCCTGAGTACACTCCAGAAGTACCCCCAAGATCCATGTCAGCAATGGAGAGGAATCCTCAGGTTTTGGCACAGACTCCACAAAAGATCTTAGGCCCCGGCATCGACGGGAGAGGAATTCCAAGAGGCCTCCGAGCAACTCGCATGGGGACTGGCCTTTCGTGAGGCCACCAGAGCGCGTACCAGACGTCCCCGTCGTAAGTCGAGAGCACCTGCCGCAACTCGAGAAAATCCAGGAGGTTCTCCCTCCAGGCGAGATGAGGCCCATTTCCCTGAGGCGTCTCGAGGCTAATCACACCTAACCTCTGGAACTTCCAAAGGGTCCTTCACAAGCTTGCTGCAACTCAAGAAGTTCCCCGACATACCCGTCTCCACTCGAGAGGAAGCACGAGAGTCCCGCCCACATCCAGAGCAGCCCCATTTCCGCCTCCTAGCTCGAGAGGAGGGATCCTTTCCCTGCGTGGTCGGGAAAGAATTCCCGACGTTCCCGTCGCATCTCAAGAGGAGGCGCTCTCCACAGGAAAGGCGAGAGGAACTCCAGGGTCTTGCCACCATTCCCAGAGTCCGCAAGATGTCTCAGTCCATTCCAGGGAAACCTGTTTTCCCCTGCACTGCCTCGACTTTCAAGCCGAGGATGGACTCACACCACGGTGGCACGTGGGACAGCCCTGTGGGAAAGCCTCGTGGGAAAAAGCCTCGAGGGAAAGCCACACATCCCTTGATCCACGCGAAGGGAAGCATGACAGTGCTGCTACAGTTCCGGAGGAAAGCGTATGTGCATGCCCCACTCGAGACGAGGACTGACTCCCCTGGGGAGACTCCAGAAGTACCCCAAGATCCATGTCAGCACTGGAGAGGAATCCTCAGTTTCCGGCACCGCCTCCACACAAGGTCTTATGCCGGGGTCCAGCCCCGGTGGATCCAGGGAATTCGAAGGGTGGACGGCGTTGGTGTATAAAGACTTGTTTATTTATTAATGCAAGATTAGATTAGAAAAACTATAGTGTAGTAAGAAGATAATTGGAGGAAGAGGGCTGAATAACTTGGTTTACGCGGACGGCCAATAAAATTCCAGACAAGGAATTTGCACCACCTACGTTGGGCCACCGGCGCCCGCTTGAATATCTAAGGGTGCCTCGCCTTAAGCTCCCTTTCGTGCGGGTCTTAACAGCCAGGGCAAGTAAGTAGACCTGGCGAGCCTCCGCACTCCAGGTGGAGATTCAGCCTGAAGTTAAAGTAAAGAGCAGAGAGAAGGAAAGGTAGAGAAGAAGAAAGAGAGAGAAAGACACGGGGGGCCAGAGTCCCAAGAAACGAGGCTGAGAGACTAGTTCGAGAAGCTGGTCCGAGAAACTGGCCCCTGGCTCCTGGCCTCCTCCTTTATTGTTCAGAAGGCCTTTTATGCTTTTGATAAAACATGGAGATCAATGGATAACACAAAATTATGTAGTGTTCACAACCCAGATTCTTTCTGTATATCATTTTGTATACAAAAGGTCTCAGGTGATTTACATTATCTTCTGGCCAAGAGGCTTGTTAACACTTTTTGGCTCTCTTCCTTAATGAATGTTAATTTTGTTTCCCCTGAAGTGTTTTTCTTTAATCTGCATCTCCTTAAAGCATTAAAGTTACATCTCTATAGAACAAAGGTGCAGTGGGTTATAACAAAGAAGGTACTTAACTCAAAGATCTAATGTTGCTAATACCAGGTCTACTACTTGTTTTTCTATATACCAACTATATCTAAAAATAAAGGATATGAAAATTTGGCAGCAAGCATTGACCCAAAAAATGAAACTTTTAATCAGTCTAATTCTAAAGATTCTGACTCCTCGGAAGCTCCTGCATTCCTAGGATGTTTTAAGCTTCCTGTGCCTCCTGCGGTCAGGAGGCCTCAAACAATCACAAGCGCAGCTGTACGAGTCCTACAGGCAGGCTAGAAAGAAATCAGAGGGTTTTTGGATTGAAACACTCTTTCAAATGCAGAAGACTAACGGCCTGAATTGACTTTTTCCAGAAAAGGTCAGAAGAGTGAAAAAGCAGAGCACAAAACCGGCAGATTTATGTTGGGGTACGAGCTTAAAAATTTCCAGGGGGATCCCTGAAGTCTGAGCACGCCTTGCGTATGTCAGTTTCCTTCCTCATAAACCTTGTCACGGGCGGGCTTCCTCACACTGGCTCCCGGCAGTCTTAGGCCCCGGCATCGAAGGGAGAGGAATCCCGAGAGGCCCCGAGCAACTCGCATGCAGACTGGCCTTTCCTGAGGCCACCAGAGCGGGTCCCTGAGGTCCCCGTCGTAAGTCGAGAGCACCTGCCGCAACTCGAGAAAATCCAGGAGGTTCTCCCCTCCAGGCGAGATGAGGCCCATTTCCGCTGAGGCGTCTCGAGGCTAATCACACCTAACCTCTGGAACTTCCAAAGGGTCCTTCACACCCTTGCTGCAGCTCAAGAAGTTCCCCGACATACCCGTCTCCACTCGAGAGGAAGCACGAGAGTCCCGCCCACATCCAGAGGAGCCCCGTTTCCCTCCTAACTCGAGAGGAGGGATCCTTTCCCTGCGAGGTCGGGAAAGAATTCCAAACGTTCCCGTTGCATCTGAAGAGGAGGCGCTCTCCACAGGAAAGGCGAGAGGAACTCCAGGGTCGTGCCACCATTCCCAGAGTCCCCCAGATGTCTAAGTCCATTCCAGGGAAACCTGTTTTCCCTGCACTGCCTCGACTTTCAATCCGAGGATCGACTCACACCATGGTGGCACGTGGGAGAGCCCTGTGGGAAAGATTCGTGGGAAAGCCTCGTGGGAAAGCGAGGGAAAGCAACAGATCCCTTGATCCACGCGAAATGAAGCGTGACACTGCTGCTACAGCTCGGCGGAAAGCGCACGTGTATGCCCCCACTCGAGTCGAGGACGGACTCCCCGCGGGAGACTCCAGAAGTACCCCATGATCCATGTCAGCACTGGAGAGGAATCCTCAGGTTCCGGCACCGACTCCACACAAGGTTAGGCCCCGGCATCGACGGGAGAGGAATCCCGAGAGGCCTCCGAGCAACTCGCATGGGGACTGGCCTTTCCTGAAGCCACCAGAGCGGGGCTCTGAGGTCCCCGTCGTAAGTCGAGAGCACCTGCCGCAACTCGAGAAAATCCAGAGATTCTCCCCTCCAGGAGAGATGAGGCCCATTTCCGCTGAGGAGTCTAGAGGCTAATCACACCTAAACTCTGGAACTTCCAAAGGGTCCTTCACACCCTTGCTGCAACTCAAGAAGTTCCCTGAATTACCCGTCTCCACTCGAGAGGAAGCACGAGAGTCCCGCCCACATCCAGAGGAGCCCCGGTTCCGCTTCCTAGCTCGAGAGGAGGGATCCTTTCCCTGCGTGTTCGGGAAAGAATTCCCGGCGTTCCTTTCGCATCTCAAGAGCAGGCGCTCTCCAGAGGAAGAGCGAGAGGAACTCCAGGGTGGTGCCACCATTCCCAGAGTCCCCCAAATGTCTCAGTCCATTCCAGGGAAACCTGTTTTCCCTGCACTGCCTCGACTTTCAAGCCGAGGATCGACTCACACCACGGTGGCACGTGGGACAGCCGTGTGGGAAAGCCTCGTGGAGAGCCTCGTGGGAAAGCCTCGCCCAGGGAAAGCCACAGATCCCTTGATCCATGCCAAGGGAAGCGTGACACTGCTGCTACAGCTCGGAGGAAAAGCGCACGTGCATGCCCCCACTCGAGACGAGGACTGACTCCCTGGGACGACTCCAGAAGTACCCCAAGATCCATGTCAGCACTGGAGAGGAATCCTAAGATTCCAGCACCGGCTCCACACAAGATCTTAGGCCCCGGTATCGACGGGAGAAGAATACCCGAGAGGCCCCCGAGCAACTCGCATGGGGACTGACCTTTCCTGAGGCCACCAGAGCGGGTCCCTGAGGTCCCCGTCGTAAGTCGAGAGCACCTGCCGCAACTCGAGAAAATCCAGGAGGTTCTCCCCTCCAGGCGAGATGAGGCCCATTTCCGCTGAGGCGTCTCGATGCTATTCAAACCTAACCTCTGGAACTTGCAAAGGGTCCTTCACACCCTTGCTGCAACTCAAGAAGTTCCCCGACATACCCGTCTCCACTCGAGAGGAAGCACGAGAGTCCCGCCCACATCCAGAGGAGCCCCGTTTCCGCCTCCTAGCTCGAGAGGAGGGATCCTTTCCCTGCGTGGTCGGGAAAGAATTCCCGGCGTTCCTGTCGCATCTCAAGAGGAGGCGCTCTCCACAGGAAAGGCGAGAGGAACTCCAGGGTCGTGCCACCGATTCCCAGAGTCCCCCAGATGTCTCAGTTCATTCCAGGGAAACCTGTTTTCCCTGCACTGCCTCGACTTTCAATCCGAGGATCGACTCACACCACGGTGGACACGTGGGAGAGCCCTGTGGGGAAAGATTCGTGGGAAAGCCTCGTGGGAAAGTCTCGAGGGAAAGTCACAGATCCCTTGATCCACGGAAATGAAGCGTGACACTGCTGCTACAGCTCGGGAGGAAAGCGCACGTGCATGACCCCACTCGAGACGAAAACTGACTCCCCTGGGGAGAATCCAGAAGTACCCTAAGATTCATGTCAGCACTGGTGAGGAATCCTCAGGTTCCGGCAGCGACTCCGCACAAGGCTTTAATCCCCGTCATCTGAAGGGAGAGGAATCCCGAGAGGCCCCCGAGCAACTCGCATGGGGACTAGCCTTTCCTGAGGCCACCAGAGCGGGTCCCTGAGGTCCCCTTCGTAAGTCGAGAGCACCTGCCGCAACTCGAGAATATCCAGGAGGTTCTTCCCCCCAGCCGAGATGAGGCCCATTTCCGCTGAGGCGTCTACTGGCTAATCACACCTAACTTCTGGAACTTCCCAAGGGTCCTTGGCACATTTGCTGCAACTGAAGAAGTTCCCCGACATCCTCCTCTCCACTCGACAGGAAGCACGAGAGTCCCGCCCACATCCAGAGGAGCCCCGTTTCCGCCTCTTAGCTCGAGAGGAGGGATCCTTTCCCTGCGTGGTCGGGAAAGAATTCCCGGCATTCCCGTCGCATCTCAAGTGGAGGCGCTCTCCACAGGAAAGGCGAGCAGGAACTCCAGGGTCGTGCCACATTCCCAGAGTCCCCCAGATGTCTCAGTCCATTCCAGGGAAACCTGTATTCCCTGCACTGCCTCGACTTTCAAGCCGAGGATCGACTCACAACACAGTGGCACGTGGGACAGCCCTGTGTTAAAGCCTCGTGGGAAATGCCGCGAGGGAAAGCCACAGATCCCTGGATCCACGCCGAAGAGAAGCGTGAAACTGCTGCTACAGCTCGGGAGGAAAAGCGCACGTGCATGGCCCCACTCGAGATGAGGACTGACTCCCTAGGGAGACTCCAGAAGTGCCCCAAGATCCATGTCAGCACTGGAGAGGAATGCTCAGGTTCCGGCACCGACTCCACACAAGGTCTTAGACCCCTGAATCTACGGGAGAGGAATCCGGAGAGGCCCCCGAGCAACGCCCATGGGGACTCTCCTTTCCTGAGGCCACCAGAGCGGGTCCCTGAGGTCCCCGTCGTAACTCCGAGAGCACCTGCCGCAACTCGAGAAAATCCAGGAGGTTCTCCCCTCCAGGCGAGATGAGGACCATTTCCGCTGAGGCGTCTCGAGGCTAATCACACCTAACCTCGGGAACTTCCAAAGGGTCCTTCACACCCTTGCTTCAACTCAAGAAGTTCCCCGACATACCCGTCTCCACTCAAGAGGAACCCGAGAGTCCCGCCCATATCCAGAGTGGCCCCGTTTCCGCCTGCTAGCTCGAGAGGAGGGATCCTTTCCCTGCGTGGTCGGGAAAGAGTTCCTATCGTTCCCGTCTCATCTCAAGAGGAGGCGCTCTCCACAGGAAAGGCGAGAGGAACTCCAGGATCAGGCCCCATTTACAGAATCCCCCAGATGTCTCAGTCCATTCCAGGGAAAACTGTTTCCCTGCACAGCCTCGACTTTCAAGCCGAGGATCGACTCACACCACAGTGGCACGTGGGACAGCCCTGTGGGAAAGCCTCGTGGGAAAGCCTTGTGGGAAAGCCTCGAGGGAAAGCACCTGATCCCTTGATCCACGCGAAGGGAAGGGTGACACTGCTGCTACAGCTGGGGAGGAAAGCGCACGTGCATGCCCCCACTGCCAGACGAGGACTGACTCCCCTCGGGAGACTCCATAAGTACCCCAAGATCCATGTCAGCACTGGAGAGGAATCCTCAGGTTCCGGCACCGACTCCACACAAGGTCATATGCCGGGGTCCAGCCCCGGTGGATCCAAGGAATTCGAAGGGTGGACGGCGTTGGCGTGGAAAGACTTGTTTATTTATTAATGTAAGATTAGATTAGGAAACTATAGTGTAGTAAGAAGATTAAGTGGAGGAGGAGGGCTGAATAGCTTGTGTTTACGCGGACGGCCAATAAAATTCCAGACAAGGAATTTGCAGCACCTACGTTGGGCCACCGGCCGCCCGCTTGAATATCTAAGGGTGTCTCGCCTTAAGCTCCCTTTCGTGCGGGTTCTTAACAGCCAGGGCAAGTAAGTAGACCTGGCGAGCCTCCGCACTCCAAGTGTAGATTCAGCCTGAAGTTATAGTAAAGAGCAGAGAGAAGGAAAGGTAGAGAAGAAGAAAGAGCGAGAAAGACACGGGGGGAGCCAGAGTCCCAAGAAAGCCAGGCTGAGAGACTAGTTCGAGAAGCTGGTCCGAGAAACTGGCCCCCGGCCCCTGGCCTCCTCCTTTATTGTTCAGAAGGTCTTTTATACTTTTGATAATACATGGAGATCAATGGATAACCCAAAATTATGTAGTGTTCGCAACCCAGATTCTTTCTGTATATCATTTTGTATACAAAAGGTCTCAGGTGATTTACATTATCTTCTGGCCAAGAGGCATTGTTAACACTTTTTGGCTCTCTTCCTTAATGAATGTTAATTTTGTTTCCCCTGAAGTGTTTTTCTTTAATCTGCATCTCCTTAAAGCATTAAAGTTACATCTCTATAGAACAAAGGTGCAGTGGGTTATAACGAAAGAAGGTGCTCAACTCAAAGATCTAATGTGGCTAATACCAGGTCTACTACTTGTTTTTCACATACCATCTATATATAAAAATAAAGGATATGAAATTTGGCAGCAAGCAATTGACCCCAAAAATGAAACTTTTAATCAGTCCTATTCTAAAGATTCTGACTCCTCGGAAGCTCCTGCATTCCTAGGATGTTTTAAGCTTCCTGTGCCTCCTGCGGTCAGGAGGCCTCAAACAATCACAAGCGCAGCTGTACGAGTCCTACAGGCAGGCTAGAAAGCCATCAGAGGGTTTTTGGATTGAAACCACTCTTTCAAATGCAGAAGACTAAAGCCCTGAATTGACTTTTCCAGAAAAGGTCAGAAGAGTGAAAAAAGCAGAGCACAAAAACTGGCAGATTTCTGTTGGGGTACATGCTTAAAAATTTCCAGAAGGTCCCTGAAGTCTGAGCACGCCTTGCGTATGTCAGCTTCCTTCCTCATAACCTTGTCACGGGCGGGCTTCCTCACACTGGCTCCCCAGCAGCCTTAGGCCCCGGCATCGACGGGAGAGGAATCCCGAGAGGCCCCCGAGTAACTCGCATGCGGACTGACCTTTCCTGAGGCCACCAGAGTGGGTCCCTTAGGTCCCCGTCATAAGTCGAGATCACCTGCTGCAACTCGAGAAAATCCAGGAGGTTCTCCCCTCCAGTCTAGATGAGGCTCATTTCCGCTGAGGCGTCTCGAGGCTAATCACACCTAACCTCTGGAACTTCCAAAGGGTCCTTCACACCCTTGCTGCAACACAAGAAGTTCCCCGACATACCCCTCTTCACACGAGAGGAAGCACGAGAGTCCCGCCCACATCCAGAGGAGCCCCATTTCTGCCTCCTAGCTCGAGAGGAGGGATCCTTTCCCTGCGTGGTCGAGAAAGAATTCCCGACGTTCCCGTCGCATCTGAAGAGTAGACGCTCTCCACAGGAAAGGCGAGAGGAACTCCAGAGTCGTGCCACCATTCCCAGAGTCCCCCAGATGTCTCAGTTCATTCCAGGGAAACCTGTTTTCCCTGCACTGCCTCGACTTTCCAAGCCGAGGATCGACTCACACCACGGTGGCACGTGGACAGCCCTGTGGGAAAGCCTCGTGGAAAGCTCGTGGGAAAGCCTCGTGGGAAAGCCTCGAGGGAAAGCCCCTTCATCCCTTGATCCACGCAAATGGAATCGCGACACTGCTGCTACCGCTCTGAAGGAAAGCGCACGTGCATGCCCCCACTTGAGACGAGGACT
This sequence comes from Capra hircus, assembly GCF_001704415.2. Classification (NCBI taxonomy): domain Eukaryota; kingdom Metazoa; phylum Chordata; class Mammalia; order Artiodactyla; family Bovidae; genus Capra; species Capra hircus. Next base: position 9,060 of record NW_017214955.1, read on the forward strand.
GACTCCCCTGGGGAGCCTCCAGAAGTACCCCAAGATCCATGTCAGCACTGGAGAGGAATCGGCAGGTTCCAGCACTGACTCCACACAAGGTCTTAGGCCCCAGCATCGACCGGAGAGGAAACCCGAGTGGCCCCGAGAGGCCCCGAGCAACTCGCATGGGGACTGGCCTTTCTTGAAGCCACCAGTCGGGTCCCTGAGGTCCCCGTCGTAAGTCGAGAGCACATGCCGCAACTCGAGAAAATCCAGGAGGTTCTCCCCTCCCAGGCGAGAGGAGGCCCATTTCCGCTGAGGCGTCTCGAGGCTAATCACACCTAACCTCTGAACTTCCAAGGGGTCTTTCACAACCTTGCTGCAACTCAAGAAGTTCCCCGACATACCCGTCTCCACTCGAGAGGAAGCACGAGAGTCCCGCCCACATCCAGAGGAGCTCCATTTCCGGCTCGTAGCTCGAGAGGACGGATCCTTTCCCTGCTTGGTCGGGAAAGAATTCCCGGCATTCCCATCGCATCTCAAGAGGAGGCGCTCTCCAAAGGAAAAGGGGAGAGGAACTGCAGGGGTCGTGCCACCATTCCAAGACTCCCCCAGATATCTCAGTCCGTTCCACAGGAACCTGTTTTCCCTGCACTCCCTCGGCTTTCATGCCGAGGATCGACTCACACCACCGTGACACGTGGGACAGCCCTGTGGGAAAGCCTCGTGGGAAAGACTCGAGGGAAAGCCACAGATCCTTGGTCCACGGCAAGGGGAAGCGTGACACTGCTGCTACAGCATGGGAGGAAAGGGCCACGCTCATGCCCCCACTCGAGACGAGGCCTGACTCCTTTGTGGAGACTCCAGAAGTACCCCAAAATCCATGTCAGCACTGGAGAGGAATCCTCAGCTTCCGGCCCCGACTCCACACAAGGTCTTAGGCCCCGGCATCGACGGGGAGAGGAATCACGAGAGGCCCCCTAGCAACACGCATGATAACTGGCCTTTCCTGCGGCCGCCAGAGCGGGTCCCTGAATCCCCGTCGTAACTCGAGAGCACCTGCTGAAACTCGGGAATATCCAGGAGCCTCTCCATTCCAGGCGACATGAGGCCCATTTCCGCTGAGGCATCTCGAGACTAACCACACCTAACCTCTGGAACTTCCAATGGGTCCTTCACACCCTTGCTGCAACTCAAGAAGTTCCCCGACATACCCGTTCCTCTTCACGTTCTGCCATAATGGTGTGTCATCTGCATATCTAAGTTGATTGATATTTCTACCGGCAATCTTGATTCCAGCTTATGTATCTTCCATCCCAGCATTTTCATGATGTACTCTGCATAGAATTAAATAAACAGGGTGACAATATACAGCCTTGACATAGTCCTTTTCCTTTTGGAACCAGTCTGTTGTTCCATGTCCTGCCTTAACTGTTGCTTTCCTGACCTTCATCCAGATTTCTCAAGAGGCAGTTTAGGTGGTCTGGTATTTCCCATCTCTTTCAGAATTGTGGCTAAAACAACAGTATAAGGACCTTTCCGATGTCAGGCCAAGGAATTGTGTTTCCAGTCATTGAGCCACACCTGATCACTGAGCACAAATTCATGAATCTCTTCCTCAAGGGGGAATGATATTCTTTTTTATACAAACTTAGTTACCTGATTTATTACCTTACCTAATTGTTCCATCTGCTGTGAAATCCCACCCCCTTACTTGTGGCAAATCTGCTAACACCTGCCTCACTGTGGGAGGGGTCTCCCATAGAAAATTTCATAAGGACAACAACTGTGGGAACGTGCGGTTACCCGTAATATGAGTAAGTCTGCCGGAAGCAAGCCCATCCACGTACAGTCAGTCTCTATGATCCATTTTGAAAGTGTCTCTTCAAGAGTTTGGTTGTTTCTTTCCACCATTCCAGAACACTGGGGCCTATATGCTGTATGTAATTTCCACTGATATTTAGAGCTTCACATACCTGTTAATTAACGCGGCTACAAAGACAGGGCCATTGTCGGATTCTATACTGGTTGGAAACCCAAGTCTGGGAATTATTTCTCAAATCAGCGAGCTACTTCATTTTCTTTTTCAGATCAGGTAGGGAAGGCCTCTGCCCAACCGGAGAAGGTACCTACTATTCTAGTAAGTCATGATAACAGGTGACTGCCTTTGCTTCCCCGAAGGACACTCGCTTTCCCTGCATCCTGAGAACTCCACGTCTCAGCCAGTTGGAAAAGCGCTTCTTGGAGGTCATTATTCAGGGGCAACTTCCCCTGGAGCCCGGGGCCATAGGGAGCGGCTCCACACTCCCAGGGAAAGGCAGAGCCACAGCCACACATCTGTCCCATCCCCTTTGCTCTGTAGGAGAGCTCTAGTGAGCCTAGGTCTGTCAGGAAAATTCTTGGCTCCTATGGGGACACATTCTATGTGTGAAACTGCATCCAGGACCTAGGGGCCACAGGGCGCCTGTTTCTCTCGGGGCGGAGGGGTGGGGGGCCTGAAGCAGTGCGGCCCAGCAACAGCTTCCACATCCATCCAATTGCTCTTTTCTTACCTCTGATAGAACTAGCTTTGTTCCAGCCTTTGGCAATTTGGAGGCAAGCGGCCCCACTTCCTCCCCAAGGAGGCATGGGACCTACTTTGAGTGGAAAGGCCCCTCACGGAGCTGAACCCAGGAAGGCACCCAGTCATGTCTGACACATTCCTGCATCCTGCTTCTTCATGAGCAATACCGCTATAAGCTAGGCATGTCTTTCCAAGGCTCAGAAAGGACAGGGGAGATGCATGGTGCTGCCTCTGGAATTTCGGTCCTCTGAGCAGACCTGGAGGTCTCCCCTTGAAGGAGCTAACCAGTTTCTTCCAAATACAGGCTTGCAAACACACACTGGGTGGCTGCCTCTTCTTCCCCTGAAGGACGATCACTTTCCCCGCATCCTGTGAACTCTGCATCCCAGCCTGCTGGAAAAGCGCTTCTTGGAGGTCATTTTTCAGGGACAATTTTCCCTGGAGCCCGGGGCCGTAGGAAGGGCCCCATGCTCGCTGGGAAAGGCAGAGTCACATCCACAGTCTGTTCTACCCTTTTGCCCTGTAGGAGAGCTCTAGTGAGCCTAGGTCTGTCAGGAAAATTCTTGGCTCCTATGGGGACACACCCTGTGTGTTAACCTGCATATCGGACCTAGGGGCCACAGGGCGCCTGTTCCTCTCGGGGGGACCCTGAAGTGGTGCGGCCCAGCAACAGCCTGAACATCCATCCGATTGCTCTTTTCTTCCTTCTGATAGAGCTAGCTTTGCTTCTCGCTTTGGCATTTCGGAAGCCAGGGGGAGCCCCACCGCTGTTGTCCTGGGGTCTATTGGAGGTACCGGGTCTATTGGACCCCAGCATGGCACCCGACCCCCTCAGACACACTCCCGCAGCCTCCTTCCCCATGGGCAGGACTGTTCTGACCTAGGAATGTGTTCCCAAGGCTCAGAAAATGCAGGGAGACACACGGCCCTGACTCTGGAACTGAGGCCGTTGGAGCAGGCCTGGAGGTCTGACGTCTGAGACGCCAAACACTTGCTGCAAGATACAGGTGTGAAAACACACTCTCTGGGGCTGCCTTTCCTTCCTCCAAGGAAGAGAGCTTTTCCAGTCTCCTCCGTGCTGAGTCATACAAGGCTGGAAAGGTCTGGCTTCGAGGGCATTTCTCAGCGGCAATGGCCCCTGAGGCCCTGCACCCAGGGAGGGATCCTACCCTCCCAGGGGAAGTCAAAGCAACCTCCAAACAGCTGTTCTCTCATGTTTCCTCTGCAGGAGGGAGCTAGTGAGCCCAGGTCTGTCTGGAACGTTCTTGGATCCTGCGGGGAAATCATCCTGGGAGCCCACCTGGATACCAGTCGTAGGGGCTAAAATTCGCATTTTCCTTCCTTGGAGCCCTAACGCAGTACAGCCTAGCAACTGCTTGAAAATCCATCCTGTTGCTGTTTTCTTCCCTCTGACAGAGCGAGCTTTGCTCCCCATTTGGGGATTTCAGAAGCAAGGTGGTGGCCTGCAACTCCTTGCCTGGGGTCCATTGGAGGTGCAAGGTGCCCTCGACCAGGTGACCCCAGCATGACACCTGGCCCCCTCAGACACACTCCCGCAGCCTGCTTCCCCATGGGCAGGACTGCTCTCACCTAGGAATGTGTTTGCAAGGCCAGGAAACTGCAGGGAGACACAAGGCCCTGATTCTGGATTGAGTCTGTTGGAACAGGCCTGCAGGTCTTCTGTCTAACAGGCCAAACACTTGCTGCAAGATACAGGCCTGAAAACACACTCTTGGGCTGCCTTTCCTTCCTCCAAGGAAGAGAGTTTTCTCAGCCTCCTGTGGGCTGAGAGTCACACAGGGCTGAAAAGCACTTGCTGGGAGATTATTTTTCATTGGCCATGGCCCCTGAGGCCCTGTGCTCAGGGAGGGCTCCCTCCCTCCCAGGGAAAGTCAAAGGAAGCTCCAAACGGCTGTTCAATCATGTTTCTGAGAGAGTCATTGCCAAGGCAGGTTTATAAGAAGTTCAAGGGTCCCCAAGGAGAGAGGGGTCTAGAATTCTCAAGGAGGAAGGAAGGACAAACTGTTTTTCCCTCTACATTCCTTAGGATTATATAACAATCATGCATCTTCTTGAGGACGGTCTCTGGAAAAAACCTTCTGGCTAATCCTGTTATCTTAAAATGTCAATTATGGGAGTAGGTCTAGTGAGTCTTTACCTCCAGACATTCTTTTGTTCGTTGTCATAACTTATTGGAGAGTATATAACTCCATTACTAAACACTAGCAAGGGGGTACGCTTTCTGCCCCTTGTGATGTCTCTGTCAGAAGCTTTCTCTATCTCCTTTATCCTTTAATAAAACTCTATTGCACAAAAGCTCTGAGCAATCAAGCCTCGTCTTGGGCCCTGGATTGAATTCTTCTCCTCCATAAGCCAAGAATCCCAGCATCTTTTCGTGGTTCAGCAACAATATTTCATTTCCTCTGCAGGAGAGAGCTAGTGAGCTTAGGTCTGTCTGGAACATTCTTGAATCCTGTGGGGAAAATATCCTGTGCACACATCTGGATCTGGATACTGGGCCTAGAGGCCAAAATTCGCATTTCTTTCCCGGGGAGCCCTAACGTGGTGTGACTTAGCAACTGCTTGAAAATCCATCCCATTGCTGTTTTCCTCCTTCTGACAGAGCTAGCTTTGTTCCCTGCTTTGGGATGTCTCAACCGAAGGGCCGGTCCATAGCTACTCGCCTGGG
>NW_017214956.1:0-14280 GCF_001704415.2 Capra hircus
GGATACTTCTGGAGTCTCCCAGGGGAGTCAGTCCTCGTCTCGAGTGGGGGCATGCTCGTGCGCTCCCGAGCTGTAGCAGGAGTGTCACGCTTCCCTTCTTGTGGATCAAGGGTTCAGGGGTTTACCTCGAGGCTTTCCCATGAGGCTTTCCCACGAGGCTTTCCCACAGGGCTGTCTCACGTGCCACCGTTTTATGAGTCGATCCTCGGCTTGAAAGTCGAGGCAGTGCAGGGAAAACTGGTTTCCCTGGCTTGGACTGAGCATCTGGGGGACTCTGGGAATGGTGGCACGACCCTGGAGTTTCTCTCGCCTTTCCTGTGGAGAGCGCCTCCTCTTGAGATGCGACGGGAACGCCAGGAATACTTACCCGACCACGTATGGAAAGGATCCCTCCTCTGGAACTATGAGGCGGAAACGGGGCTCCTCTGGATGTGGGCGGGACTCTCGTGCTTCCTCTCGAGGGGAAACGGGTATGTCGAGGAACTTCTTGAGTTGCAGCAAGGGTGTGAAAGACGCTTTGGAAGTTCCAGAGGTTAGGTGTGATTAGTCTCGAGACGCCTCAGCACAAATGGGCCTCATGTCGCCTGAAGGGGAGAACCTCCTGAATTTTCTCGAGTTGCGGCAGGTACTGTGGACTTAAGACGGGGTCCTCAGGGACCCGCTCTGGTGGCCTCAGGAAAGGCCAGTCACCATGCGAGTTGCTCGGGGGCCTCTCGGGATTCCTCTCCCGTCGATGCTGGCGCCTTATACCTTGTGTGGAGTCGGTGCCGGAACCTGAGAAAACCTCTCCAGTGCTTACATGGACCTTGGGGTACTTCTGGAGTCTCCCAGGTGAGTCAGTCCTCGTTTCTAGTGGATGCATGCACGTGCAATTTCCTCCAGAGCTGTAGCATCAGTGTCACGCTTCCCTTCGCGTGGATCCAGGAATCTGTGGCTTTCCGTGGAGGCTTTCTCACGAGGCTTTGCCACGAGGCTTTCCCACGACGTTTACCCACTGGGATGTCCCACGTGCCACCGTGTTGTGAGTCGTCCTTGGCTTGAAAGTCGAGGCAGTGCTGGGAAACTGGTTTCCCTGTTATGGACTGAGCATTTGGGGGACTCTGGGAATGGTGGCACGACCCTGGAGTTCCTCTCGCCTTTCCTGTGGAGAGCGCCTCCTCTTGAGATGCGACGGAACGCCGGAAATTCTTTCCCGACCACGCAGGGAAAGGATCCCTCCTCTCGAGCTAGGAGGCAAAAACGGGTCTCCTCTGGATGTGGGCGGGACTCTCGTGCTTCCTTTCCAGTGGAGCCGGGTAAGTCGGGGAACTTCTTGAGTTGCAGCAAGGGTGTGAAGGACCCTTTGGAAGTTCCAGAGGTTAGGTGTGATTAGCCTCGAGAAGCCTCAGCGGAAATGGTCCTCATCTCGCCTGGAGGGGAGAACCTCCTGGATTTTCTCGAGTTGCGGCAGGTGCTCTCCACTTACGACGGGGACCTCAGGGACCCGCTCTGGTGGCCTCAGGAAAGGCCAGTCACCATGCGAGTTGCTCGTGGGCCTCTCGGGATTCCTCTCCCCTCGATGCCGGGGCCTAAGTCCTTGAGTGGAGTCGGTGCCGAAACCTGTGGATTCCTCTCCAGTGCTGACATGGATCTTGGGGTACTTCTGGAGTCTCCCCAGGAGAGTCAGTCCTCGTCTCGAGTGGGGGCATGCACGTGCTCTTTCCTTCCGAGCTGTAGCAGCAGTGTCACGCTTCCCTTCGCGTGGATCAAGGCATCAGGGGCTTTCCCTCGAGGCTTTCCCACGAGGCTTTCCCAGGAGGCTTTCCCACAGGACTGTCCCACGTGCCACCGTGGTGTGAGTCGATCCTCGGCTTGAAAGTCGAGGCAGTCCAGGGAAAACAGGTTACCCTGGAATGGACTGAGAAATCTGGGGGACTCTGCGAATGTGGCACGACCCTGGAGTTCCTCTCGCCTTTCCTGTGGAGAGCGCCTCCTCTTGACTTGCGACGGGAATGCCGGGAATTCTTTCCCGAACACGCCGGGAAAGGATCCCTCCTCTCGAGCTAGGAGGCGGAAACGGGGCTCCTCTGGATGTGGGCGGGACTCTCGTGCTTCCTCTCGAGTGGAGACGGGTATGTCGGGGAACTTCTTGAGTTGCAGCAAGGGTGTGAAGGACCCTTTGGAAGTTCCAGAGGTTTAGATGTGATTAGCCTCCAGACGCCTCAGCAGAAATGGGCCTCATCTCGCCTGGAGGGGCGAACCTCCTGGATTTTCTCGAGTTGCGGCAGGTGCTCTCGTCTTACGACAGGGACGTCAGAACCCGCTCTGGTGGCCTCAGGAAAGGCCAGTCCCCATGCGAGTTGCTCGGGGGCCTCTCGGGATTCCTCTCCGTAGATGCTGGGGCCTAAGACCTTGTGTGGAGACGGTGCCGGAACCTGAGTATTCCTCTCCAGTGCTGGAATGGATCTTGGGGTACTTCTGGAGTCTCCCCAGGGGAGTCAGTCCTCGTCTCGAGTGAGGCATGCACGTGCCCTTTCTTTCCGAGCTGTAGCTGCAGTGTCACGCTTCCCCTCGCGTGGATCAAGGGACCTGTGGCTTTCCCTCGAGGCTTTCCCACGAGGCTTTCCCACAGGACTATCCAACGTGCCACCGTGGTGTGAGTCGATCCTCGGCTTGAAAGTCGAGGCAGTGGAGGGAAAACAGATTTCCCTGGAATGGACTGAGACATCTGGGGGACTCTGGGAATGGTGGCACGACCCTGGAGTTCCTCTCGCCTTTCCTGTGGAGATCGCCTCTTCTTGAGATGCGACGGTAATGCAGGGAATTCTTTCCCCACCACGCAGGGAAAGGATCCCTCCACTCAAGCTAGGAGGGGGAAACGGGGCTCCTCTGGATGTGGGCGGGACTCTCGTGCTTCCTCTCGAGTGGAGACGGGTATGTCGGGGAACTTCTTGAGTTGCAGCAAGGGTGTGAAGGACCCTTTCGAAGTTCCAGAGGTTAGATGTGATTAGCCTCGAGACGCTTCAACGGAAACGGGCCTCATCTCGCCTGGAGGGGAGAACTTCCTGGATTTTCTCGAGTTGTGGCAGGTGCTCTCAAGTTACGACGGGGACCTCAGGGACCCTCTCTGGCGGCCTCAGGAAAGGCCGACCCCATGCGAGTTGCTCAAGTGCCTCTCGGGATTCCTCTCCCGTAGATGCCAGCGCCTAAGACCTTGCTTGGAGTCGGTGCTGGAACGTGAGGATTCCTCTCCAGTGCTGACATTGATCTTGGGCTACTTCTGGAGTCTCCCCAGGGGAGTCAGTCCTCGTCTCGAGTGGGGGCATGCACGTGCGCATTCCTCCCAAGCTGTAGCAGCAGTGTCACGCTTCCCTTCGCGTGGATCAAGGGATCTGCCGCTTTCCCTCGAGGCTTTCCCACGAGGCTTTCCCACAGGGCTGTCCCACGTGCCACCGTGGTGTGAGTCGATCCTCGGCTTGAAAGTCGAGGCAGTACAGGGAAAACAGGTTTCCCTGGAATGGACTGAGACATCTGGGGGACTCTGGGAATGGTAGCATGACCCTGGAGTTACTCTCGCCTTTCCTGTGGAGAGCGCCTCCTCTTGAAATGCGACGGGAACGCCGGGAATTCTTTCCCGACCACGAAGCGAAAAGGATCCCACCTCTCGAGCTAGGAGGCGGAAACCGGGCTCCTCTGTATGTGGGCGGGACTCTCGTGCTTCCTCTCGAGTGGAGACGGGTATGTTGGGGAACTTCTTGAGTTGCAGGAAGGGTGTGAAGGACCCTTTGGAAGTTCCAGAGCTTAGGTGTGATTAGCCTCGAGACGCCTCATCGGAAATGGGGCTCATCTCGCCTGGAGGCGAGAACCTCCTGAATTTTCTCAAGTTGCGGCAGGTGCTCTCGACTTACGAAGGGGACCTGAGGGACCCGCGCTGGTGGCCTCATGAAAGGCCAGTCCCCATGGGAGTTGCTCGGGGGCCTCTCGGGATTCCTCTCCCCTCGATGCCGGGGCCTAAGATCTTGTGTGGAGTCGGTGCTGGAACCTGAGTATTCCTCTCCAGTGCTGACATGGATCTTGGGGTACTTCTGGAGTCTCCCAGGGGAGTCAGTCCTCGTCTCGAGTGGGGGCATGCTCGTGCGCTCCCCGAGCTGTAGCAGGAGTGTCACGCTTCCCTTCTTGTGGATCAAGGGTTCAGGGGCTTTACCTCGAGGCTTTCCCATGAGGCTTTCCCACGAGGCTTTCCCACAGGGCTGTCTCACGTGCCACCGTTGTATGAGTCGATCCTCGGCTTGAAAGTCGAGGCAGTGCAGGGAAAACTGGTTTCCCTGGCTATGGACTGAGCATCTGGGGGACTCTGGGAATGGTGGCACGACCCTGGAGTTCCTCTCGCCTTTCCTGTGGAGAGCGCCTCCTCTTGAGATGCGACGGGAACGCCAGGAATACTTACCCGACCACCTAGGGAAAGGATCCCTCCTCTGGAACTATGAGGCGGAAACGGGGCTCCTCTGGATGTGGGCGGGACTCTCGTGCTTCCTCTCGAGGGGAAACGGGTATGTCGAGGAACTTCTTGAGTTGCAGCAAGGGTGTGAAAGACCCTATGGAAGTTCCAGAGGTTAGGTGTGATTAGTCTCGAGACGCCTCAGCACAAATGGGCCTCATGTCGCCTGAAGGGGAGAACCTCCTGAATTTTCTCGAGTTGCGGCAGGTGCTGTGGACTTAAGACGGGGTCCTCAGGGACTCGCTCTGGTGGCCTCAGGAAAGGCCAGTCACCATGCGAGTTGCTCGGGGGCCTCTCGGGATTCCTCTCCCGTCGATGCCGGCGCCTTATACCTTGTGTGGAGTCGGTGCCGAAACCTGAGAAAACCTCTCCAGTGCTTACATGGACCTTGGGGTACTTCTGGAGTCTCCCAGGTGAGTCAGTCCTCGTCTCTAGTGGATGCATGCACGTGCAATTTCCTCCCGAGCTGTAGCAGCAGTGTCACGCTTCCCTTCGCGTGGATCCAGGAATCTGTGGCTTTCCGTGGAGGCTTTCCCACGAGGCTTTGCCACGAGGCTTTCCCACGACGTTTACCCACTGGGCTGTCCCACGTGCCACCGTGTTGTGAGTCGTCCTTGGCTTGAAAGTCGAGGCAGTGCTGGGAAACTGGTTTCCCTGTTATGGACTGAGCATTTGGGGGACTCTGGGAATGGTGGCACGACCCTGGAGTTCCTCTCGCCTTTCCTGTGGAGAGCGCCTCCTCTTGAGATGCGACGGAACGCCGGGAATTCTTTCCCGACCACGCAGGGAAAGGATCCCTCCTCTCGAGCTAGGAGGCAGAAACGGGTCTCCTCTGGATGTGGGCGGGACTCTCGTGCTTCCTTTCGAGTGGAGCCGGGTAAGTCGGGGAACTTCTTGAGTTGCAGCAAGGGTGTGAAGGACCCTTTGGAAGTTCCAGAGGTTAGGTGTGATTAGCCTCGAGAAGCCTCAGTCGGAAATGGTCTTCATCTCGCCTGGAGGGGAGAACCTCCTGGATTTTCTCGAGTTGCGGCAGGTGCTCTCGACTTACTACGGGGACCTCAGGGACCCGCTCTGGTGGCCTCAGGAAAGGCCAGTCCCCATGCGAGTTGCTCGGGGGCCTCTCGGGACTCCTCTCCCTTAGATGCCTGGGCCTAAGATCTTGTGTGAAGTCGGTGCCTGAACCTGAGGTTTCCTCTCCAGTGCTGACATGCATCTTGGGGTATTTCTGGAGTCTCCCCAGGGGAGTCAGTCCTCGTCTCGAGTGGGGGCATGCACGTGCGCTTTCCTCCCTAGCTGTAGCAGCAGTGTCACGCTACCCTTCTCGTGGATCAAGGGATCTGTGGCATTCCCTCGAATCTTTCCCACGAGGCTTTCCCACGAGGCTTTCCCACAGGGCAGTCCCACGTGCCACCGTGGTGTGAGTGGATCCTCGGCTTTCAAAGTCGAGGCAGTGCAGGGAAAACAGGTTTCCCTGGAATGGAGTGAGACATCTGGGGGACTCTGGGAATGGTGGCACGACCCTGGAGTTCCTCTCGCCTTTCCTGTGGAGAGTGCCTCCTCTTGAGATGCGACAGGAACGCCGGGAATTCTTTCCCGACCACGCAGGCGAAAGGATCCCGTCCTCTCGAGCTAGGAGGCGGAAACGGGGCTCCTCTGGATGTGGACGGGACTCTCGTGCTTCCTCTCGAGTAGAGACGGGTAATGTCGGGGAACTTCTTGAGTTGCAGCAAGGGTGTGAAGGACCCTTTGGAAGTTCCAGATGTTAGATGTGATTAGCCTTGAGACGCCTCAGCGGAAATGGGCCTCATCTCGCCGTGGAGAGGCAGAACCTCCTGGATTTTCTCGAGTTGCGGCAGGTGCTCTCGACTTACGACGGGGTACCTCAGGGACCCGCTCTGGTGGCCTCAGGAAAGGCCAGTCCCCATGCGAGTTGCTCGCGGGCCTTCTCGGGATTCCTTTCCCGTCAATGCCGGGGCCTAAGACCTTGTGAGGAGTCGGTTCCGGAACCTGAGGATTCCTCTCCAGTGCTTACATGGATCTTGGGGTACTTCTGGAGTCTCCCCAGAGGAGTCAGTCCTCGTCTCGATTGGGGGCATGCACGAGCGCTTTCCTCCCGAGCAGTAGCAGCAGTGTCACGCTTCCCTTCGCGTGGATCAAGGGATCTGTGGCTTTCCCACGAGGCTTTCCACGAGGCTTTACCACGAGCTTTCCCATGAGGCTTTCCCACAGGGCTGTCCCTCGTGCCACCGTGGTTGTGAGTCGATCCTCGGCTTGAAAGTCGAGGCAGTGCAGGGAAAACAGGTTTCCCTGGAATGGACTGAGACATCTGGGGGACTCTGGGAATGGTGGCACGACCCTGGAGTTCCTCTCGCCTTTCCTGTGGAGAGCGCCTCCTCTTGAGATGGGACGGGAACACCGGGAATTCTTTCGCGACCACGCAGGGAAACGATACCTCCTCCTGAGCTAGGAGGTAGAAACGGGGCTCCTCTGGATGTGGGCGGGACTCTCGTGCTTCCTCTCGAGTGGAGACGGGTATGTCGGGGATATTCTTGAGTTGTAGCAAGGGTGTGAAAAACCCTTTGGAAGTTCCAGAGGTTAGGTGTGATTAGCCTCGAGACGCCTCAGCGGAAATGGGCCTCATCTCGCCGGGAAGGGAGAACCTCCTGGATTTTCTCGAGTTGCGGCATTTGCTCTCGACTTACGACGGGGACCTCAGGGACCCGCTCTGGTGGCCTCAAGAAAGGCCATTCCCTATGGGAGTTGCTCTGGGGCCTCTCGGGATTCCTCTCCCGTCGATGCTGGGGCCTAAGACCTTGTGTGGCGTCACTGCTGGAACCTGAGGTTTCCTCTTCAGTGCTGACATGGATCTTGGGGTTCTTCTGGAGTCTCCCCAGGGGAGTCAGTCCTCGTCTCAAATGGGGGCATGCACGTGCGCTTTCCTTCCGAGCTGTGGCACCAGCGTCGGCCTCCCTTCGCGTGGATCAAGGGATCAGTGGCTTTCCCGCGAGGCTTTCCCACGAGGCTTTCCCACGAGGCTTTCCCACAGGGCTGTTCCAAGTGCCACCGTGGTGTGAGTCGATCCTCGGCTTAAAAGTGGAGGCAGTGCAGGAAAATAGTTTTCCCTGGAATGGACTGAGACATCTGGGGGACTCTGGGAATGGTAGCACGACCCTGGAGTTCCTCTCGCCTTTCCTGTGGAGAGCGCCTCCTCTTGAGGTGCGACGGAATCGCCAGGAATGCTTTCCCGACCACGCAGGGAAAGGATCCCTCCTCTCGAGGTAGGAGGCAGAAACGGGGCTCCTCTGAATGTGACCGGGACTCTCGTGCTTCCTCTCGAGTGGAGACGGGTATGTCGGGGAACTTCTTGAGTTGCAGCAAGGGTGTGAAGGACCCTTTGGAAGTTCCAAGATTAGGTGTGATTAGCCTCGAGACGCCTCAGCGGAAATGGGCCTCATCTCGCCTGGAGGGGAGAACCTCCTGGATTTTCTCGAGTTGCGGCCGGTGCTCTCAACATACTACGGGGACGTCAGGGACCCGCTCTGGTGGCCTCAGGAAAGGCCAGTCCCCATGCGAGTTGCTCGGGGGCCTCTCGGGATTTCTCTCCCTTCGATGCCGGGGCCTAAGATCTTTTTTGGAGTGGGTGCCGGAACCTGAGGATTTCTCTACAGTGCTAACAGGATCTTGGGGTACTTCTGGAGTTTCCCCAGGGGAGTCAGTCCTCATCTCGAGTGGAGGCATGCACGTGCGATTTCCTCCCTAGCTGTAGCAGCAGTGTCACGCTTCCCTTCGCGTGGATCAAGGGATCTGTGGCTTTCCCTCGAGTCATTCCCACGAGGCTTTCCCACGAGGCTTTCCCACAGGGCTTTCCCACGTGCCACCGTGGTGTGAGTCGATCCTCGGCTTGAAAGTCGAGGCAGTACATGGAAAACAGGTTTCCCTGGAATGGACTGAGACATCTGGGGGACTCTGGGAATGGTGGCACGACCCTGGAATTCCTCTCGCCTTTCCTGCGGAGAGCCCCTCCTCTTGAGATGCGACGGAAACACCGGGAATTCTTTCCCAACCACGCAGGAAAAGGATCCCTCCTCTCGAGCTCGGAGGCGGAAACGGGGCTCCTCTGGATGTGGGCGGGACTATCGTGCTACCTCTCGAGTGGAGACGGGTATGTCGGGGAACTTCTTGAGTTGCAGCCAGGGTGTGAAGGACCCTTTGGAAGTTCCAGATGTTAGATGTGATTAGCCTCGAGACTCCTCTGCGGAAATGGGCCTCATCTCGCCTGGAAGTGGAGAACCTCCTGGATTTTCTCGAGTTGCGGCCGGTGCTCTCAACATACGACGGGGACGTCAGGGACCCCCTCTGGTGGCCTCAGGAAAGGCCAGTCCCCATGCGAGTTGCTCGGGGGCCTTTCTGGATTCCTCTCCCGTCGATGCCGGGGCCTAAGATCTGGTGTGGTGCCGGTGCCGGAACCTGAGCATTCCTCTCCAGTGCTGACATGGATCTTGGGGTACTTCTGGAGTCTCCCCAGGGGAGTCAGTCCACGTCTCAAGTGGGGCCATGAAAGTGGTCTTTCCTGCAGAGCTGTAGCAGCAGTGTCACCCTTCCCTTCGCGTGGATCAAGGGATCAGGGTCTTTCCCTCGAGGCTTTCCCACGAGGCTTTCCCACGAGGCTTTCCCACAGGGCTGTCCCACGTGCCACCGTGGTGTGAGTCGATCCTCGGCTTGAAATTCGACCTAGTGCAGGGAAAACAGGTTACCCTGGAATGGACTGACACATCTGGGGGACTCTGGGAATGTGGCACGACCCTGGAGTTCCTCTTGCCTTTCCTGTGGAGAGCGCCTCCTCTTGAGATGCGAAGGGAACGCCGGGAATTCTTTCCCGAGCAAGCACTGAAAGGATACCTCCTCTCGAGCTAGGAGGCGGAAACGGGGCTCCTCTGGATGTGGGCGGGACTCTCGTGCTTCTTCTTGAGTGTAGACGGGTATGTCGGGGAACTTCTTGAGTTGCAGCAAGGGTGTGAAGGACCCTTTGGAAATTCCAGATGTTAGATGTGATTAGCCTCGAGACGTCTCTGCGGAAATGGGCCTCATCTCGCCTGGAGGGAGAACCTCCTGGATTTTCTCGAGTTGCGGCAGGTGCTCTCAACTTACGACGGGGACCTCAGGGACCCGCTCTGGTGGCCTCAGGAAAGGCCAGTCCCCATGCGAGTTGCTCGGGGGCCTCTCGGGATTTCTCTCCCTTCGATGCCAGGGACTAAGATCTTGTGTGGAGTCGGTGCCGGAACCTGAGCATGCCTCTCCAGTGCTGACATGGATCTTGGGGTACTTCTGGAGTCTCCCCAGGGGAGTCAGTCCTCGTATCAAATGGGGGCATGCACGTGCGCTTTCCTCCCTAGCTGTAGCAGCAGTGTCATGCTTCCCTTCGCGTGGATCAAGGGATCAGGGGCTTTCCCCCGAGGCTTTCCAGGAGGCTTTCCCACGAGGCTTTCCCACAGGGCTGTCCCACGTGGACCGTGGTGTGAGTCGATCCTGGTCTTGAAGGTCGAGGCAGTGCAGGGAAAACAGTTTTCCCTGGAATGGACTGAGACATCTGGAGGACTCTGGGAATGGTGGCACGACCCTGGAGTTCCTCTCGCCTTTCCTCTGGAGAGGCCTGCTCTTGAGATGCGACGGGAACGCCGGGAATTCTTTCCCGACCACGCAGGGAAAGGATCCCTCCTCTCGAGTTAGGAGGCGGAAACGGGGCTCCTCTGGATGTGGTTGGGACTCTCGTGCTTCCTCTCGAGTGGAGACGGGTATGTCGGGGAACTTCTTGATTTGCAGCAAGGGTGTGAAGGACCCTTTGGAAGTTCCAGAGTTAGGTTTGAATAGCCTCGAGACGCCTCAGCGGAAATGGGCCTCATCTCGCCTGGAGGGGAGAACCTCCTGGATTTTCTCGAGTTGCGGCAGGTGCTCTCGACTTACGACGGGGACCTCAGGGACCCGCTCTCGTGGCCTCAGGAAAGGCCAGTCCCCTTGCGAGTTGCTCGGGGGCCTCTCGGGATTTCTCTCCCTCGAAGCCGGGGCCTAAGATCTTGTGTGGAGTGGGTGCCAGAACCTGAGCATGCCTCTCCAGTGCTGGCATGGATCTTGGGGTACTTCTGGAGTCTCCCCAGGGGAGTCAGTCCTCGTATCAAATGGGGTAATGCACGTGCGCTTTCCTCCCGAGCTGTAGCAGCAGTGTCATGCTTCCCTTCGCGTGGATCAAGGGATCAGGGGCTTTCCCTCGAGGCTTTCCACGAGGCTTTCACACGAGGCTTTCCCACAGGGCTGTCCCACGTGGACCGTGGTGTGAGTCGATCCTCGGCTTGAAGGTCGAGGCAGTGCAGGGAAAACAGTTTTCCCTGGAATGGACCTAGACATCTGGAGGACTTTGGGAATGGTGGCACGACCCTGGAGTTCCTCTCGCCTTTCCTGTGGAGAGGCCTGCTCTTGAGATGCGACTGGAACGCCGGGAATTCTTTCCCGACCACGCAGGGAAAGGATCCCTCCTCTCGAGTTAGGAGGCGGAAACGGGGCTCCTCTGGATATGGGCGGGACTCTCGTGCTTCCTCTCGAGTGGAGACGGGTATGTCGGGGAACTTCTTGAGTTGCAGCAAGGGTGTGAAGGACCCTTTGGAAGTTCCAGAGTTAGGTGTGAATAGCCTCGAGACGCCTCAGCGGAAATGGGCTTCATCTCGGTTGGAGGGGAGAACCACCTGAATTTTCTCGAGTTGCGGCAGGTGCTCTTCGACTTACGATGGGGACCTCAGGGACCCGCTCTGGTGGCCTCAGGAAAGGCCAGTCCCCATGCGAGTTGCTCGGGGGCCTCTCGGGATTCCTTTCCCGTCGATGCCGGGTCCAAAGATCTTGTGTGGTGTCGATGCCAGAATCTGAGCATTCCTCTCCAGTGCTGACATGGATCTTGGGGTATTTCTGTAGTCTCCCTAGGGGAGTAAGTCCTCGTTTCGAGTGGGGACATGCACGTGCGCTTTCCTACCGAGCTTTAGCAGCAGTGTCACGCTTCCCTTAGCTTGGATCAAGGGAGCTGTGGCTTTCCCGCGGGGCTTTCCCACAGGGATGTCCCACGTGTCACAGTTGTGTGAGTCGATCCTCGGCTTGAATGTCGAGGCAGTGCAGGAAAACCGGTTTCCCTGGAATGGACTGAGACATCTTGGGGACTCTGGGAATGGTGGCACGACCCTGGAGTTCCTCTCGTATGTTCTGTGGAGAGCGCCTCCACTTGAAATGCGACGGGAACGCCGGGAATTCTTTCCCGACCACGCAGGGAAAGGATCCCTCCTCTCGAGCAAGGAGGCGGACACCGGGCTCCTCTGGATATGGGCGGGACTCTCGTCTTACTCTCGAGTCGAGACGGGTATGCCGGGGAACGTCTTGAGTTGCAGCAAGGGTGAGAAGTACCCTTTGGAAGTTCCAGAGGTTCGGTGTGATTAGCCTCAAGACGCCTCATCGGAAATGGGCCTCATCTCGCCTGGAGGAGAGAACCTCCTGGATTTTCTCGAGTTGCGGCAGGTGCTCTCGACTTACGACGGGAACCTCAGGGACCCAATATGGTGGCCTCAGGGAAGGCCAGTCCCCATGTGAGTTGATTGGGGGCCTCTCGGGATTCCTCTCCCGTCGATGCCGGGGCAAAAGACCTTGTATGCAGTCGGTGCCGGAACCTGAGGATTCCTCTCCTGTACTGACATGGATCTTGGGGTACTTCTGGAGTCTTCCCAGGGGAGTCAGTCCTCGTCTCGAGTGGGGGCATGCACGTGCGATTTCCTCCTGAGCTGTAGCAACAGTGTCACGCTTCCCTTCGCGTGGATCAAGGGATCTGTGGCTTTCACTCGAGGCTTTCCCACGAGGCTTTCCCACGAGGCTTTCCCACAGGGCTGTCCCACGTGCCACCTTGGTGTGAGTCGATCCTCAGCTTGAAAGTCGACGCAGTGCAGGGAAAACAGGTTTCCCTGGAATGGACTGAGACATATGGAGGACTCTGGGAATGGTGGCACCACCCTGGAGTTCCTCTGCCTTTCCTGTCGAGAGCGCCTCCTCTTGAGATGCGACGGAAACGCCGGGAATTCTTTCCCGAGCACGCAGGGAAAGGATCCCTCCGTCGAGCTAGGAGGCGGAAACGGGTCTCCTCTGGATGTGGGCGGGACTCTCGTGCTTCCTCTCGAGTGGGGACGGGTATGTCGGGGAACTTCTTGAGTTGCAAAAAGGGTGTGAAGGACCCTTTGGAAGTTCCAGAGGTTAGGTGTGAATATCCTCGAGACGCCTCAGTGGAAATGGGCCTCATCTCGCCTGGAGGGAAGAACCTTCTGGATTTTCTCGAGTTGCAGCAGGTGCTCTCGACTTACGACGGGGACCTCAGGGACCCGCTCTGGTGGCCTCAGGAAAGGCCAGTCCCCATGGGACTTGCTCGGGGGCCTCTCGGGATTCCTCTCCCGTCGAAGTCGGTGCCTAAGACCTGTGTGGAGTCGGTGCCGGAACCTTAGGATTCCTCTCCAGTGCTGACATGAATCTTGGGGTACTTCTGAGTCTCCCCAGGGGAGTCAGTCCTCGTCTCGAGTGGGGGCCTGCACGTGAGCTTTCCTCTCAAGCTGTAGCAGCAGTGTCACGCTGGCATAAGACCTTGTGTTTCGTCGGTGCCGGAACCTGAGAATTCCTCTCCAGTGCTGACTTGGATCTTGGGGTACTTCTGAGTCTCCCCAGGGGAGTCAGTCCTCGTCTCGAGTGGGGGCCT
Organism: Capra hircus; assembly: GCF_001704415.2. Classification (NCBI taxonomy): domain Eukaryota; kingdom Metazoa; phylum Chordata; class Mammalia; order Artiodactyla; family Bovidae; genus Capra; species Capra hircus. The sequence goes on from NW_017214956.1 coordinate 13,242, forward strand.
GCACGTGCGCTTTCCTCTCGAGCTGTAGCAGCGGTGTCACGCTTCCCTTCGCTTGGATCAAGGGATCTGTGGCTTTCCCTCGAGGCTTTCCAATGAGGCTTTCCCACGAGGATTTTCCTCAGGGCTGTCCCACGTGCCACCGTGATGTGAGTCGATCCTCGGCTTCAAAGTCGAGGCAGTGCAGGGAAAACAGTTTTCCCTGGAATTGACAGAGACATCTGGGGGACTCTGGGAATGATGGAACGACCCTGGAGTTTCTCTAGCCTTTCCTGTGGAGAGGGCCTCCTCTTGAGATGCGACTGGAACGCCGGGAATGCTTTCCAGACCACGCAGGGAGAGGATCCCTCCTCTCGAGCTATGAGGTGGAAACAGTGCTCCTCTGAAAGTGGGCGGGAAGATCTTGATACTCTCGAGTGGAGACGGGTATGTCAGAGAACTCCTTGAGTTGCAGCAAGGGTGTGAAGGACCCTTTGGAAGTTCCAGAGGTTAGGTGTGATTGGCCTCGAGACGCCTCAGCGGAAATGGGGCTCATCTCGCCTTTAAGGATGCCAAGATCCATGTCAGCACTGGAGAGGAATCCTCAGGTTCCGGCACCAAATCCACACAAGGTCTTAGGCCCCGGCATCGACGGTAGAGGAATCCCGAGAGGCCCCGAGCAACTCGCATGGGTAATGGCCTTTCTTGAGGCCACCAGAGCGGGTCCCTCAGGTCCCCGTCTTAAGTCGATATCACCTGTCCCAACTCGAAAAAATCCAGGAGGTTCTCCCCTCCAGGCGAGATGAGGCCCATTTCCGCTGAGGCGTCTCGAGGCTAATCACACCTAAACCTCTGGAACTTCTAAAGGGTTCTTCACACCCTTGCTGCAACTCAAGAAGTTCCCCGACATACCTGTCTCCACTCGAGAGGAAGCACGAGAGTCCCGCCCACATCCAGAGGAGCCCCGTTTCCGCCTCACAGCTAGAGAGGAGGTATCCTTTCCCTTCGGTGGTCGGGAAAGAACAGAACGCCCCTCTGAGTGGTGACGGGAAGACCGCCGGAA
>NW_017214957.1:0-72015 GCF_001704415.2 Capra hircus
CCTGGTGGGGGCAGCACTTGCTCTGGACTCCTGCTGGCACCCTCAGAGCCTTGACCCCAGCACTGCAAGGGAGACTGGCAGTTCCCTTCTGGGATCTCTGGGCGACTGCCCTGGTCCACTTGTGTCCCTGCCGTAGACCCGCTTGACCTGAGCAGCTTGAGTAGGCCTCTGCTTTTACAGTCTGTCAAGAGCAATTGCATTTCCCTATTTGTCCACTTCCTGAGAAGAATCACATGGTTGGCTTTCCTCATGTCCTACCCAGCCCTTGTCCCCAGACCAAGCCCCACGTGACTGTTCTAAACACCTCTTTTCAATGTGGTATTCTGTTTGCTAACATGGATATAAATCTGTGCCTACCAGTCTCAGTGAGTTTGACCAATGATTTTTCTGTCTGGGCATTGTTCCTTTCCTGACCCCATGTTTGCCCCAGGAAATGAGTTAAGTCACTGCTCACCCTATTCTTGATTTTGGAAGTGGCTAGTTACTTCCAGCTACTTCCCAACTGTCATATTGGGAAACTGATAACTTCTGGGTAACTAGTATACTTACAATGTATAGTTCTCATTGCATCTATTCAGGTGGTTATTTTCTAAAGTAGAAATGGTCTCTTTAAACAAACATGGCCTTCAGTGTCACTTGCAGATCTGAGAACAGTTATGCCCTGCCCCAGTTCATGTTTTGGTTGTTGGCTCTCTTTTCTCATTCCTCCCCAGTCTCCTTAACTTGTCTGTTTTACGGCAGTTACTATAATCAGCCTTGCACTAGCGCTTTGCTCTCCCCACCCTCCCCAACCTGTTAGATTGTGAGCTCTTAGAAGACAGGGGTGGCCCTTCTTGTCTGATCCCCCTTCCAGATCTAGCACAGTGCCTTGCATCAAGTAGATTTCAATAAATATACGTTAAATGGCATTGGTTGTCCTTGACTTATTTCGTCAAAGCTTGGTTTAATCAGTTCTTCTGTTTTTTTCTCCACATTCTGGACTTCCAGCCCTTGTCTTGCCTCCCCCCATGCCCTGCAGCTGGCCTGCTGGATGCCTAGAGGAGAAGGGGGGATCCCTGGAGACAGAGAGTTGGTCTTCCTGGAAGTTCGAGCTGTCCCTTGGCAGAAGGGGCCTGTCATTTAGCCAGGTGCCTCCTTTCACCACAGCTGAGGCTCTCCCCTAGGTCTAAATTCCAGGTGGAAGCAGAAGACCAGCTTTCCCCTTAGCTTCTCCCCCTAGGAATCAGAAGTGAGGTGACAGAAGGGGCTTTTGAGACTTAAGAATTGTCCAGCCTCTGTGACCTGCATAGGAACAGGAGGGGGGGAGGTCAGTCTTCTTGGTGCTGTGACTGGCCCCCTCTATAGTGTCCATTGCCTCAGAAAAGGCAGGCGACAAGGACAGGCTGCTGGTTCCCTGACCGTCTGAAATGCAAACAGAGCTCGGCCTTGGAGTCAGCTGCCCCATTCTGGAAGGCCAAGTGAAAAATGGGCTCCAGGAAGTGCTTGGGTTGGCCCCTTCTGGGCCACAATGTGCCCCAATAGGAGAGAGCTGCATTTTGGAAAGGAGCATGACTCCACCTACCAACCTGGTCTCCCTGGAGGTGCACAGGCAAGGCCTATGTCTTCTTTCCCCCAGGTCCTCTCAATTACTCTACCCAAATGCAACTTCCAGGCAGGTGGTGTGATACTGCCTCACCCAACTGAGAGCCCAGCCATCTCTGCTTAAACCACTCATTTGCTTTGCTGGTATCATGATGTGCTTGCCACCAAGAATTTTACCTCTTTCCTTCAAACATGTGCAAGCTCTGTTCGGGGCAAGCTGCCTTGTGCAAAAGTCAAGGCCACAGGTCCACTTGTTAAGAATGGGTCCAGGGAGAGGGGACAGGCTGGGGCTTTTATCTTGGTGTCTTGTGGGCCTCCAGTAGGAGATGGAGAGTGTTCATCTCTGCTCCTCTCTTAGTGCCTCTGCCTTCCCGAGCCCTGGAGCTTCTCTCAACACCACCCTCCTCTGAGTCCTCCCAGAAGTCTTACCTGAGAGTTCACTGACCCCAGACCCCCACCTCATGGGCCAGCATCCGAGCCTCCCTCATTGCTAAGGAGGCTCCCACCCACGGCCCTCTGTCTCAGTTCACTTCTGCCCAGCTCACATACCACCTGAGAGGGGCCACTGGCATTGGTCTTAGTCCATTCAGGCTGCTGTAATAAAAATACCATGGGGGAGCTTTCTGGGGTCTCTTTTATAAGGTCACTAATTCCATTCATGGGGACTCCACCTTCCTGGCCTAGAAGCCCTTTAAAGGTCCCACCTATTGAACCCATCTCATTGAAGGTTAGGATTTCAGTGTATGAATTTGGAGGAGAAATAGACCTTCAGTCAATAGCAAGTGTGTAAGTAGAAAGGGAGTGCTTGGAGGAGACACAGACCTTCAGTCCATAGCAAGTGTGTAAGTAGAAAGGGAGTGCTTGGAGGAGACACAGACCTTCAGTCCATAGCAAGTGTGTAAGTAGAAAGGGCGTGCTTCTGCTAAAATGCAGACTAGTCCCAAGAGTCTCCTAGCCCACTAGCCAGATGCTTCCAGAGCTGTTTCAAGATCCACCCTCCCCAGTTCTTCCAAGAGAGGCTGAGCATCTGCTGGGTACCAGCCCTGCTGGCCCAGGTCGTGATCAGAGCTCTGGGCTAAAAATGCATTTCATTCAAAAGAGACAGCTGGGCTGCCACTAGCCTCACACTGAAGGGCATCATTGATATGAGTCTGAAGTGGCCTAGCAGGACTGGACAGAAGCCATCACACTGGTGATGGGAGAAAGGAGAGATGCACATGGGGAAGAGTGTCCTGCCCACCATTAATAGATGTGAAGGGACTTGGGCTTTGCTTGGGTTTGTACATTTGTGAGTTTGATTTACCCATTGGTGAGCTGTTTGACCTTGTAACCACTGAGCACATATTATTGCTTTAATTCAGATATTTTAAAATATGTAATAAAAAATGGCCCCCAAAGTTTTCAGACAGGACAGTGGAGAAAAACCCTGTATACTCCCTCACCCCTCACCCCTTTTCTGAGCTTCATTCAACAAGCATTTATTGAGCACCTGTTTGCCAAACTCCAAACGAGATGATGCAATTCCTGCCCCCAGGGACAGAGCACCAGAGAAAGCCAGACGTATAACCAAAATGTCACCACAAGTGGGACCTGTGTTCACCAAGCTGGGCTCCTGGGATTTGGGCAGTTAAATGGAATCTGGTTACACTTCACTTAAAAAAAAAAAAAAACTCCAGAGCCAGACTCTGTGTATAAGATTAGCAAACGAGTCGCCCTCCCTCCATCCTCTGGTCCTGTTGATTTTACATCCCAAAGACCACCCTGGCTCAGCCTAGCCTGGGAATCAATGGCGGTGCCCATGACGCTGCTCAACCTGGTGGAGCAGCTCCAGGAGGTGGACAAGGAGCTGGTGGGCATCTCCGTGGAGCTGGGGGACTGGTGTGCTCAGAGGATTCTGTGGCACGTGCAGGTGGGGGCAGGAGGCTGATGCTGGCTGCCAGACCAGTCCTGTGGGGCTGGGGCACAGGGCAACCCTCATTCCCCATCCCTGGGCCCACACCCACCTTCCGAGCTGGGGGCTGATTTTACAGACTGGGAGACACAGGGAGGTGTAGCCCAGAACTCTCCAAAAGGGGTGGGGGTGGCGGGGAGGACCCCAGCAAGCCAGGTAGGGGTGAGGCCAGGAGGGTGGGGTCCAGACCCCAGCCACGTCAGGGGCCACAAAACCTGCTCAGGCTCAGCTTTATCCCAGGCCTCTGAATGTTCCAGAACAGCCACTTCAAAGTCCAGTGGGAAATGGCAGGTGAGTGGCAGGGCCTGGGGGATGGGAACGCAGGCAGCCTTGGCCTTGACTCAGAAGCCTCCACCCTCCCAACACAGACCAGGAGCCACCTGCATTCAGGAAAGCTGAATGGGATACGCTGAATTGTGTGGGGTGGAGACTCTCGACCTTGAACCTCAAAAAGTCTCACAACACCAAGCCTGACAGAAGCGCACAGAAGATGACCAAGGCCAAACCCCATATCTCACTGTCAGGGAATGAACTTCTGAGATTCAGTCATTCTGAAATTTTCTCCAAGTGTAACTATTATTACAATTTTGTGATCCACTTTCATCCTCCGACTTTCAAGAACCATGCTTCTCAGTTGCCTGTGACTGATCCATTTGGTTCCTGTGCTGTGCATTTGCCTGGTTTACGCTGTCCTCAGCATGACCTCTAATGCTTTGCAAGAATTTGAGAAGAAAGATTTCAGTAGCATGTTCTCCAAAAGGAAATTTGTATTTAGGATTAACAGTTTGGTCAAATCTCAAAAACCCGTTGTCTTTAGTCACTGAGAAACTTCGGCCTCTATAGCACTTCATGTGACAAGATTTCCTTTAAATTTTCTTTAGCAGTTTAAGCATTTTTTTAGTCTGGTTTGTCTTGAGAGTATCGTTTTTCTCTAAAACTTGATTCTTTATTTCATACATTCACATTCTTTATTATTTCAGAGTCAGAGATGATTTATCAAACCCAGTTGTACACAACTTTGGAGATTTTCCTTCTGGAAAATTTTACAAAATGAAAATTCCCCATAGGACTTTTTCTGAAAACATTAATGACCTAAACGGAATCAAACAACTGAATACTAAATTTCATTCTTAAAGTTCTTTTACTCAATGCAATGAATGCTGTACTGGTATACCAAACCACTGGATGACATTATTATTCTGTTTTACCATAATTTTTTAATGTACAAGCATTATCCGCTTAACATTCTGTTAAATTTATTTTTAATGACACAATCAAAAGATGGATATAATCTCATTTTAAAATATTAAGTAGGGATAAAACAGACATACTTTTAGCCCCTCTCTAGGCCCCAAAGTATTCTTCCTGACATTTTCTGCACATCTGCATGCATAAAGGTACATATATATTTATGGGAGAGTTTCTCATACTATATGATTACTCTGCAACTTGCTCTCTTCATATAACTAAGCATCTCTGGGAAAGGTTTTAACAACAGCTGAGCATTGCACAGCATGGATATAGCACAGTTAAATGGTAAAGAATCTGCCTGCAACATGGGAGACCTGGGTTCAGTCCCTGGGTCTGGAAAATCCCCTGCAGAAGGAAATGGCAACCCACTCCAAAATTCTTGCCTGGAAAATTCCATGGACAGAGGAGCCTGGTGGGCTACAGTCCGTGGGGTCTCAAAGAATCGGACACGACTGAGCGACTACCACTTTTTTTTTCCTGGTCCTTAGTGCACATTCAGGTGCCTTGCAGGGGTTTGGAAACTAATGCTGCATGGGCAGACTTGCCCCATCACCCAGGACGGATGCTGTCATGTAGGGCAGCTCTAGACACCTTCAACAAAGAGACCAGCAATAATGTGGTGGTTTACAGAAGAGCGAAGATTTTTCTTTGTTCACCGAAGTCTGAGCTGAGGGGTCCAGACTGATGGGGCAGCTCTGCCCCACACAGTCTCTCAGGGACCTTGCTGCTCCTAAGTTGCTTCAGTCATGTCCGACTCTGTGTGACCCCATAGACGGCAGCCCGCCAGGCTCCCCCGTCCCTGGGATTCTCCAGGCAAGAATACTGGAGTGGGTTGCCATTTCCTTCTCCAATGCATGAAAGTGAAAAGTGAAAGTGAAGTCGCTCAGTCGTGTCTGACTCTTAGTGACCCCATGGACTGCAGCCCACCAGGCTCCTCCATCCATGGGATTTTCCAGGCAAGAGTACTGGAGTGGGGTGCCATCGCCTTCTCTGCTCAGGGACCTTAGGTCCTTGAATCTTGTTTATTCTCTTTCCTCCAGACCAGGTTACATCCCCACTGCAATCCATAACCCTGTCAATATTCATTTATCTTTGCATTTCTTGGGGAAAACCCTATTTGGGCATGATAAAGGATATGGCTTAGTATCTCTCTATTTGTGTTCATAAGACATATTGGTCTCTTTCTCCCAACCTGGAACACATGTTTGATGGCCAGAGCTTCAGCTGCAATCTTGGCACAGTAACGAAAATGCCAAGAAAGTAATAAAAACCTCTCTTGGTATCCTTCAGCAACTAACAAAAGCTAGCAACTTCCCACTTCCAAACATCTTAATACATGAGAAAAATAAACTCGGTGTGTTTAACCACCTGTTTTTTGTATCTGTTACTCCATCAAACACAGTTCCTATGTTCCAGTGCCTATGGAGTTAACCAGTGTTATTAGTTTCTTGTGTATCCTTCTAGAGATATTCATTTTATTCCATTATTCTAGGTATATATATTTTTACTTTTATTATAGAAATTTTCAGACATACACAAAACAGCAAATAGTATGGCATGTACCCATCATCCAGCTTCAACAGTTATCCATCAATATTCTATGAATGTACATGTGCACACATACGTACATATTCTTATTTTACACCAATGCAGCACACTAGCCACACTCTCCTTTGCCTTCCTTTTTAAAGTTAACCATATATGCTGGAGATGGTTCCATATGAGTACCTAGTGTCTTCATTTTCTTCATGTCTTTTTAATGTCTAGTATTCCTTTCTCATTTCACACATATGCAAATGTATGTGTAAAATGAATGCCTAGATGTGGAATTGCTTGGGCAAAAGGTATATGAATTGGCAATTTTGAGAAATGTCACCAGGGTACCTGCATAGAAGTTGTGCCAGCCCCAACTCCAATCAGCCGTGCAAGAGAAAGCCAATGCGGTATGCTGGCAATTTTCTACTGCTGCCAAACTGGTAAGTGGAGAAAGGTAGCTCACTGTCATTTTAATTTTTCTTATTTAGAAGTCATTTGCATTTCTTTCATATAAGCTGTATTCATAGTTTTTGCCCATTTTTCTATTGAGTTATTGCCATTTTTCTCTCTATTTTGTATGCGTTGTTTAATGCAAAAGCTAGTCTCTTATCTCTTATCTTCTTTTCTTTTCTGGCTTCTCAGGTCTAAGTCATACCTTAACAGTTCTTTCCTCCTCTAACATTATATTTTAAGTCTACCATGGTTTCTTCTAGTAGTTTCATGGTTTTGCTTTTTTAATATTTAAATCTGATCCATCTGAAATTTAGTTTGCTGTATATTATATATGCCTGTATGCAGGACAAGAAGCATGGAACAACAGATTGGTTCAAAATTGGGAAAGGAGTACATCAAGGCTGTGTATTGTCACCCTGATTAGTTAACTTCTATGCAGAGTACATCATGAGAAACACTGGAATGGATGAAGCACAAGCTGGAATCAAGATTGCCAGGAGAAATACCAATAACTTCAGTTATGCAGATACCACCACCCTTATGGCAGAAAGTGAAGAGGAACTAGAGAGCCTCTTGAGGAGAGTGAAAAAGCTGGCTTAAAACTCAGCATTCAAAAAACGAAGATGATGGCATACGGTCCCATAACATCAGGGCAAATAGAAGGGGAGAAAGTGAAAGCAATAACAGATTTTCTTATTTTGGGTTCCAAAATCACTGTGGACGGTGACTGCAATCATGAAATTAAAAGACGCTTGCTCCTTGGAAGGAAAGCTATGACAAACCTAAACAGCATATTAAATAACAGAGACATTGCTTTACCAAGAAAGGTCCTTATAGTCAAAGTTATGGTTTTTCCAGTATTCATGTACAGATGTGAGAGCTGGACTATAAAGAAGGCTGAGTGCTAAAGAATTGATGCTTTCAAACTGTGGCGCTGGAGAAGACTCTTGAGAGTCCCTTAGACAGAAAGGAGATTAAACCAGTCAATCCTAAAAGAAACCAACTCTGAATATTCATTGGAAAAACTGATGCTGAAGCTGAAGCTCCAATACTTTGGCCACCTGATGCAAAGAGCTGACATATTGGAAAAGACCGTGATGCTGGGAAATATTGAAGGCAGGAGGAGAGGGGGACAACAGAGGATGAGATAGTTGGATGGCATCACTGACTCAATGGAGATGAGTTTGAGCAAACTCCCAGAGATAGTGAAGGACAGAGGAACCTGGCTTCCTGCAGTCCATGGGGTCACAAAGAGCTGCACATGACTTAGCAACTGAATAGCAACAACAAATATTGTGAAGTAGGGATTCACCTTTATATTTTTTCCCAGATGGCCACCTAGGTGTCCCAACACCATTTATTGAGTAACTCATCTTCCCCTGAACTATTTTTAGCATATACTAAATTCTTGTTTCTATTTTGGTATATTTTAGACTTTCTTTTATTTCTATTCTGTCACTCTGTCATACATCATTACCATACTTCTAAAAATTACTGTACATTTATTATGTTTTAAAATCTGATGGAACTAGTACTCCTCTCATTTGTGTGTGCTCAGATGCTCAGTTGTGTCCACTCTTTGCGACCCCATGGACTGTAGCTTGCCAGGCTCCTCTGTCCATGGGATTCTGGACAAGAATACTGGAGTGGGTTGCCATGCCATCCTCCAGGGGATCTTCCCGACCCAGGAATCAGACTCGTGTCTCTTACATCTCCTGCATTGGCAGGTGGATTCTTTACCACTAGTGCCACCTGGGAAGACTTCCTCTCATTAGTCTTCCTTTAAGAATATTTATGACTATTTTCACTTTTTTAGTTTTCCATAATAATATATGAAAATCACCTTGTCAAGTTCCAACAAATTCTATCATTTCTATCATTGTATTTTCAGATGATATTTAACTTATAGATTGATATAGGGAGATTTTGTATCTTTATGAAGTTAAATTTTCTTGTCTGAGAACATGGTAGACCTTTACATTTATTCAGATTGTTTTGTGTCCCAAAGCAACATTTTTAAGTTTCTTTACAGAGGTCTTGCATATTTCTTGCTTAGTTTATTTCTAGATATTTTATCTTTTTGGTTGAATGGAATTTTTTCTTTCATTATGTCTTCTAGTTTGTCACTTGTCTAAATAATTTTGTACCCAGCCAACTTGCTGCATTCTCCTTAACTCTCTGTAACATTTTTAAAGTAGATTCTCTTGGATTTTCCATATATCGAGGCATCAGTTCAGTTCAGTTCAGTCACTCAGTCATGTCCAACTCTTTGCAACTCCATGAACTGCAGCACACCAGGCCTCCCTGTCCATCACCAACTCCCGGAGTTCACTCAAACTCACGTCCAACGAGTCAGTGATGCCATCCAGCCATCTCACCCTCTGTCGTCCCCTTCTCCTCCTGCCCCTAATCCCTCCCAGCATCAGAGTCTTTTCCAATGAGTCAACTCTTCACATGAGGTGGCCAAAGTACCGGAGTTTCAGCTTTAGCATCATTCCTTCCAAAGAACACCCAGGGCTGATCTCATTTAGCATGGACTGGTTGGATCTCCTTGCAGTCCAAGGGACTCTCAAGAGTCTTCTCCAACACCACAGTTCAAAAGCATCAATTCTTCGGTGCTCAGCTTTCTTCACAGTCCAACTCTCACATTCATGTCCTCTGCAAACAGTCTTCCCATGTGGCGCTAGTGGTAAAAAATCCATCTGCTAATGCAGGAGACCTAAGAGATGTAGGTTCAATCCCTGGGTTGGGAAGATCCCCTGGAGAAGGAAATGGCAACTCACTCCAGTATTCTTGCCTGGAGAATCCCACGGACAGAGGAGTCTAGCTGGCTATGCTCCATTGGGTCTCAAAGAGTCAGACATGACTGAGCAGTTTAGCATGCACGCACGCATGTGCATCCTCTGCAAATAGTCATCATTCCAATTCTGCTTTGTAATGTCTTACCCTTTCAAACTGATGTACAACATCAATGGCAGAGAAGAGTGTAAATCATGTGTTTTACATGCCTTTCCTGCCCTTTAAATGAAGTGGACATACTTTCAGGGACTTCCTTGGTGGTCCAGGGGTTAAAACTCCATGCTTCCACTGCAGGGGGCAGTGGTTGCAGAACTAAGATCCACACGCTGTGTGGCATACTGAGAAAAAAAAAAAGTGAACATACTTTTTATTTAAAGCGAAAAGAAAGAAAGTGAAGTCTCTCAGTCGTGTCTGACTCTTTGCGACACCATGGACTGTAGCCTACCAGGCTCCTCTGTCCATGGGATTTTCCAGGCAAGGGTACTGGAGTGGGTTGCCATTTCCTTCTCCAGGGTATCTTCCCAATCCAGGGATCAAACCACGGTCTCCCGCATGGCAGGCAGACACTTTACCATCTGAGCCAACAAACTTTTTACTTAACTCTCCACAAATTACTTAGCTTGCATGTGCCATCTGTTTCCTGTTGAGCCACTGACTTGATTCAAATGTGTAGTATTTTTTAACCATTCAATGAAACATTATGTAATGTCCATCATGTTTTTGTCATGGAACCCTGGGTATTTAAATGTGTGTTTCTTCATTTCTAAACACATGGGGGTTTTCCTAGTGATCTTTTTGTTATGAGTGTCAACACACCCAAGAACACATCCGTAGGTGAGCAAGATGAGCCTATTACTCTTGGCAGTGAGGAAAGTGCATGCCATGGGGAACTGTGTGGGGTCTGAAAATAAGAGTGTTAGAAAGAACTTAGGACTTCCCTCATGGTCCAGTGGTTAAGAATTCGCCCACCAATGCAGATGACATGGGTTTGATCCCTGGTCCAGGAAGATTCCACGTGCCATGGGCACCTACGCCCATAAACCACAACTTCCAAATCTGGTGTGCTGAGAACCTGTGCTCCACAAGAGTAGCCACTGCAATGACAAGCCTGTGCACTGCAACTATGGAGTAGCCCCCACTCACCACAACCAGCGGAAGCCTGCCCGTGGTAACAAAGACCCAGCACAAACAAAAATAAATAAATAAAATTTAAAAGAAAGAAAGAACCTATTGTAACATTTGGGATTTTGTGGAGAATCCAAGGAATCGAAGGTTTGCTTTAGATGCAATCAGAAAGCAAGGAAAATTCTATGATTGAAGATGTCAATAAATCTTCTCTATAGGAAGATCAATATAGCAAGGTGAAAGTTTTGATTGGGAAAGTCAAGTAAGAGGGGATGTTTGGTATCTGCAGGTTGCATCTTGACCTCAATTTTATCTGGGCTTAGGAAAAAAATCATGAAATGGCTTTGCTTCATCTCATTTGATCATGGTCTCAGATTAACCTTGTCTGAGATTGGTATTCTGTGAGAGAGTTTACATCCAGTAAAAGGAGAGCCAGGCCAGCTTGCAAATGTCAGGAGTTGCTTGCAAATGTCAGAAGTTCTGTTCTTTTTTGCTCATGGGCTTCTGGCTTAGTTTTCATAGATCATGCTATGAATAATTTTGATCTTCTGAAACATGTTAAGACTTGCTTTAGTTCCAGTATGTGGTCAGTTTTTGTAAAGTTCCCTTATGTGTGCAAAAGAATGTGCAGTATGATGTTGGGTGCAGTGTTCTATACATGTTCACTAGACAAAGCTGTCATGGTTTCAAATCCATATCCTTATTGATAATTTTGTCTGCTTGATCTGTCAATTACTGGTAGAGGGCTGTTAAAGTCTCCCAGCTCCACGTATGAATTGCTCTTGCTAAAAAAACATTTGAATCCAAATTTGGTCAGCCCTCTAGATTTAACTCATAATTTACAGGAAGTAATAAGCTCAGAGGAACTTGTTAAACTGCCCCAAAGGGATGCAATCATCAACATACAGACTGTGGGAACTCTACAGTACAAACAAGACAATTTTCTCAGCAAATAAATTGCAAGATTAAAAAAAGATAAAGGAAGAACCTATAGATTTAAAGACACTTGAAAATATATCATTCCACTATGGACCTCAATTGGTTCCTAATTTAAACAAACTACCTATAAAGAAAAAAATGTGAAAATGGAGAATTTGAACACAGACCTGGATATTTGATAGTAGTAAACAATTGCTGTTGATTTGTAGTGTGATAATGGTATTGTAGTTATTAAAGAGTCCATCTTTTAAAAGTACATAGTTAAAACTGCATGTGACAATCCATCACCTTTACTACATCAAAATATTTTATAATCTTGATGCTATTATAAATTAAATGTTTTCTATTTTTATTTGGAAATCATTTCCAACTTACTGAAAAATATCCAGATTAGAATAAAAACAACCCATACACATTTTAACCAGATTCACCTACTCGTAATATTTTGCCCCATTTACTTTATCATTGTCATCCTCTCTCTTTTTTCTACTAAAATCAAGAGTTGTATCTTCTCCCCCATTTGTTTATTCATCTATTTATCTCTGTATTATGGGTTTGGACTCACAGGTTTCCATCTTGCAGTGGCTTATGATTTGTTACCCTCCTTACTTTTTTTAGCACTTCTTTACTTCCTACCCCAATTCTGATATCAACTATTTCTTCAAGGAACCCTAGTTTCTTTTAGTGAGGAACGGTATTAGGGACCAAGATCTGAGTGTTGAGTATGTTAGTTCCTACTGGGCTTTTTTCACTGAAAGGAGCTAAGAAATATATGTGTGTACCTATTAGTATACACACATATTTAATACACATACACATTTACAAGTGAAAAAGCTGGCCTAAAACTCAACGTTCAAAGAACAGATCATGGCAACCAGTCTCATCACTTCATGGCAAATAGAAGGGGAGAAAGTGGTTCCAGTGACAGATTTTATTTTCTTGGGCTCCAAGAAAACAAATTTTGTGACTGCAGCCACAAAATTTAAAGACACTGGCTCCTTGGAAGAAAAGCTATGACACACCTAGAAAGCGTATTAAAAAACAGAGGTATCACTTTGCCAACAAAAGTCTGTATAGTCAAAGCTATGATTTTTCCACTAGTCATATATGAATGTGAGAGTTGTTGGACTATAAAGAAGGCTGAGTGCCAAAGAAGTGATGCATTTGAATTGTGCTAGAGAAGACTCTTTTTTAAAAAATTTATTCCTTTTTGATTGAAGGATAATTGCTTTACAATGTCAGGTTGGTTTCTGCCAAACATCAACATGAATCAGCCATAGGTATACATATGCCCCCCCTCTTGAATTTCCCTCCCACCTCCCTGCTCATCCCACCCCTCTAGGTTGTTACAGAGCCCCAGGTTGAGTTCCCTGAGTCATACAAAAAATTCCCATTGGCTATCTATTTTACATATGATAATGTAAGTTTCCATGTTACTCCCTCCATGCATCCCACCCTCTCTTTCCTCCCCCTCCCCCCTCCCCACACCCCTATGTCCATAAGTCTGTTCTCTATGTTTGTGTCTCCATTGCTGCCCTGCAAATAATTTCATCAGTACCATCGTTCTAGATTCTATGTATATGCATTAGTATATGATATTTGTTTTTCTCTTTCTTTCTTACTTCACTCTGTATAAGAGGCTCTAGATTCATCCTCTTCATTAAAACTGACTCAGATGCATTCCTTTTCATGGCCAAATAATATTCCATTGTGTATATGTACCACATCTTCTTTATCCATTCATCTGTTGATGGACACCTAGGTTGCTTTCATGTTCTAGGTATTGTAACTAGTGCTGCAATGAACAATGGGGTACATGTGTCTTTTGCAATTTCAGTTTCCTTAGGATAAATGCCTGGAAGTGGGATTGGTGGGTCATATGATGCTTTTATTCCTAGTCTTTTAAGGAATCTCCATGCTGTCTTCCATAGTGGCTGTATCAATTTACATTCCCATCAAAAGTGCAAGAGGGTTCCTTTTTCTCCACACCATCATCAGCATTTATTGTTGTAGACATATTGATGATGGCCATTCTGACTGGTGTGAGGTGATATCTCATTGTAGTTTTGATTTGCATTTCTCCAATAATGAGCTATGTTGAGCATTTTCTCATGTGTTTATTAGTCATCTGTATGTGTTCTTTGGAGAAATGTCTGGTTTTGTCTTTTGCCCACTTTTTGACCGGGTTGTTTGTTTTTCTGGTATTAATTTGTATGAGCTGCTTGTATATTTTGGAAATTAATCCTTTGTCAGTTGTTTCATTTGGTATTATTCTCTCCCATTCTGAGGGTTGTCTTTTCACCTTGTTTATAGTTTCTTTGGCTATGTAAAAGCTTTTAAGTTTAATTAGGTCCCACTTGTTTACTTTTGTTTTTATTTCCATTACTCTTAAGAGGTAGGTGGAGAAGACTTTTGAGAGTCCCTTGGACAGCAAGGAGATCAAACCAGTCAATCCCAAAGAAAATAAGTCCTGAATATCCATTGGAAGAACTGATGCCAAAGCTGAAGCTCCAATACTTCGGCCACCTGATGCAAAGAGCTGACTCACTGGAAAAGACCGTGATGCTCGAAAGATTGAGGGCAAGAGGAGAAGGGGACAACAGAGGATGAGATGGTTGACTGGCATCATTGACTCAATAGACATGAGTTTGAGCAAAACTCTGGGAGACAGTGAAGGACAGGGAAGCCTGGCTTCCTGCAGTCCATGCGGTCACAAAGAGTCGGACACAACTGAGCTACTGAACAACAACAACATACAGATACATGTGCACATGTGCATGCGTACACATCTATACCTTCATTCTACATTCATCCCCCTCCCCGGCTTCTTATTTTTCTTCCTCTATTCCTTATCTGTACCTCTCTTCTTTTTTTTAATATAAATTCATTTATTTTAACTGGAGGCTAATTACTTTACAATATTGTATTGGTTTTGCCATACATTGACATGAATCCACCATGGGTGTACATGTGTTCCCCATCATGAACACCCTTCCCACCTCCCTCCCCATCCATGTATATTATCATATGTGAAACGAATTGCCAGTCCAGGTTCAATGCATGATGCAAGATGCTCAGGGCTGGTGCACTGGATGTACCTCTCTTCTTTCACAGTGAGAACCATGACTCCCAACAACGACACATTCAGTCGTTTGCCCCAGCCTATAATATAGCATACTTCCTTCATACTTCCCAGCACCATAAACAAACCTGTAGGAGCATGGGCCTCTAGGCAGCCCCTTTGGTTCTCCAACCTTTCCCAAGAGTGAAGGTAAATAGTCAAATAAGCTTAAAATAATTTTTAAAAATAGTGTTTATGAGTTACTTAGTGTTTTATTTCCTCCTCATTGTGGTTATGGTATTCAGCTGACATCCAATCAGGTTCATTTGTTTTCAGTTCTAGGGTTTTTCCCCCTTTCTTATCCTTATTGATTTTGTTTTCTGAATATGAAGAACATTCAGTTCAGTTCAGTTCAGTCGCTCAGTCGTGTCCGACTCTTGGCGACCCCATGAACTGCAGCACACCAGGCCTCCCTGTCCATCACCAAGTCCCGGAGTTCACTCAGACTCACATCCATCGAGTCAGTGATGCCATCCAACCATCTCATCCTCTGTCGTCCCCTTCTCCTCCTGCCCCCAATCCCTCCCAGCATCAGAGTCTTTTCCAATGAGTCAACTCTTCTCATGAGTTTGCCAAAGTACTGGAGCTTCAGCTTTAGCATCATTCCTTCCAAAGAAATCCCAGGGCTGATCTCCTTCAGAATGGATTGGTTGGATCTCCTTGCAGTCCAAGGGACTCCCAAGAGTCTTCTCCAACACCACAGTTCAAAAGCGTCAGTTCTTTGGCACTCAGCCTTCTTCACAGTCCAACTCTCACATCCATAGATGACCACAGGAAAAACCATAGCCTTGACTAGAGGGACCTTAGTCGGCAAAGTAATGTCTCTGCTTTTGAATATGCTATCTAGGCTGGTCATAACTTTTCTTCCAAGGAGTAAGTGTCTTTTAATTTCATGGCTGCAATCACCATCTGCAGTGATTTTGGAGCCCCAAAAAATAGTCAGCCACTGTTTCCACTGTTTCCCTATCTATTTCCCATGAAGTGATGGGACCGGATGCCATGATCTTCGTTTTCTGAATGTTGAGCTTTAAGCCAACTTTTTCACTCTCCTCTTTCACTTTCCTCAAGAGGCTTTTTATTTCCTCTTCACTTTCTTCCATAAGGATGGTGTCATCTGCATATCTGAGGTTATTGATATTTCTCCCTGCAATCTTGATTCCAGCTTGTGTTTCTTCCAGTCCAGCTTTCCCATGATGTACTCTGCATATAAGTTAAATAAGCAGGGTGACAATATACAGCCCTGACGTACTCCTTTTCCTATTTGAAACCAGTCTGTTGTTCCATGTCCAGTTCTAACTGTTGCTTCCTGATCTGCATGATCATAAAAGTGAAAACTGATCAAAAAGGCATATTTAGAAAAATATATCTACACCTTCCTCACACACCTCTTCTGCCCCATTACCCCACTCCTTACAGATAACCAACTTCTTTGTTTTCTGTATTATCCTTTCCTTGTTTCTTTTTGTAATGACTAGCAGATGTATATATATTTCCTTATTTCCCCTTCCTTATTATACAAAAGGCACCATACTCTATATTCTCTTTGCACTTTCCTTTTTCCACTTAAGCACAACTCTTGTCTTTTCTCTTGAGTGAATTTTAGGATTTTATCTTTACCTTTGATGGTCTACACTGTCACCACAGTGTAGAGTGGTTTAGGATGTGTTTTCTTTTTCTTAAACCTTGCTTGGTAAGCTGTTGAAATTTGAGGACTTATATCTTGATTCAAATCTGGAAAAATTTTAACCACTGACTCCTAGAATATTTGATCTCTCATATTCACTGGGTCTTTCTAATTGGATATCCTATTTAATTTTGGAGGGCTTTGACTGATTATCATCCATGCCTCATTGTCTCTCTGTGCTATGCTTTAGGGCAAGAAGTTTCTTTTTATATTAATATTTCTCTGTTAGGAACTGAAGTGGCCCCTGCCTCAAAATTCCTATGTTGAAGTCCTAGTGCTCAATATCTCAGAAGGTAACCCTATTTGGAGACAGGGTCTTTACAGAGGTAATCCAGTTAAAATAAGGTCCTTGGGATAGCCCTAATATGACAGGCACATTTATAAAAGGGGACACTTAGAGATGCAAACACATATGGAGGAAAGACAACACGAAGACACAGGGCAGAGAGCCTCTCCAATCCCAGAAGAGAGGCCTGTAACAAACCTTCCCTCATGGCCATCAAGGAGGAACCGACCCTGCTCACACCTGGATCATGGACTTCCGGCCTCCACGACTGGGAGACAATATGTTTCTGTGGCTTAAAACTACCCAGTCTGTGGTACTCTGTTCCAGCAGCCCCTGCAAACTTACCCCAAAACAACAGTTCTCTTCAACTCTGTCTGTTCTACTGCTTGAGTTGACAAATGAGATTTTCTTCCAGTAGCCATTTTAAATTTCTAAGCTCTTACCTTAGTCTTTCTTCTATGTCTTCCTACCTCTGTTTTATGACATCCTGATCTTGTCCTAAGGGTGCTATTTCTTCCTTTATCTCTTTGACAGGATGGAGGACTCTCTGGCAGGGCTTTGAACTTCTTGGTGTGGTTTATGGTTTCAGTCTGGGAGTTCACCCTTAGAGGGAGTTCTGAGCATGGCTGATGCTTGCCTGGTCTGGCAGTTGCTTTGTTAGTCTCTTGGCTCAGGAGGATACCTCCCCACTTGCAGGTGATGCTTATCCCGGCTGTCCATCACAGATGATGCTGGCTGGGTGTTCAGTACTCCCTTTCTAAACTATTCTCTTTTGGCTTCCACCCCCAACTCTTGTCCAGGTCATCAATGGCCTCCAAGGTATTAAATCCAATAGGCACATTTATGTCCTCATTTCAGTCAGTCTCTCAGCAGAATTCAACACCGGTGGAAACTTTCCCTCCTGGAAGCACTATTTTCTTGGCTTCTGTGACACCACACACTCCCAGTTGTACTTTCAGCTTTATCTTCCTACCATTCTCCCCCATGTTCACTCCATTCTGGTCTTACCAGACTCCTTTCTATTCTCGCCACATGGCCTTTGCACTGTTTCCTCTGCCTGGAACACTCTTCTCCCACACAGCCACATAGCTCATATCTTAGACTGGATTTCCCAGAGCAGACCCTAAAATGAGGATTTAAGTGAAAGTGGTTTATTTGGGAAGTCATCCCAGGAAGGCCACTGGGAGAATGGGGAAGTGAGGCAAGGAAGGAAGGATGTCAGCACTGTGGGCAAGGGGATCGCAAGCCTGAGATGCAAGACAGCTGAGGTATTTATCCTCCAGCTCCCATCTGTCATCGCCTGAGGGCTGCTTTCAGGACCATTGACCCTCGCACCTCCAGCCAGCCCCTTGATCACAGCCCGGCAGGATCCTAAGCAGAGGACCAGCCAAGTCCAAATACCTAAACTAGGGACTGAGTAAAGTTGCTCAGTCGTGTCTGACTCTTTGCAATCCCATAGACTGCAACATGCCAGGCTCCTCTTTCCATGGGATTTTCCAGGCGAGAATACTGGATTGGGTTGCCATTCCCTTCCAGGGGATCTTCCTGACCCAGGGATTGAACCCAGGTCTCCTGCACTGCAGGCAGACTCTTTACCATCTGAGCCACCAGGGGAACCCAGTGACTGGGAGATAACAAACATGTGCTGTTTTAAGCTGTGAAGTTTTTAGTCATCTGTTACAGGGCAATGGAAAACAGATACCTGGGGACTTCCCTGGCCATCCAGTTGTTAAGACTTCACGTTTCCAATGCAAGGGGTGTGGATTGGATCCCTGGTTGAGGAACTAACATCCCACATGCCTTGGGGCCAAAAAAGCATAAAACAGAAACAAGATTATAACCAATTCAATAAAGACTTTAAAAAAAGGAAAAGAGGGCTTCCTTAGTGGCTCAGTGGTAAAGAATATGCCAGCCAATGCAGGCAACAGGGAAGATCCAGGAAGATCCCGCATACCGCAGAGCAGCTAAGCCCATGCACCACAATAATAAGCCATGCTGAGTCTGTGCTCTAGAGCCCAGAAGCCACAACTACTGAGGCCACATGACACAATGACTGAAGCCCCTGTGCCCTAGAGCCTGCACTCTGCAACAAGAGAAGCCATCACAATGAGAAGTCTGCATCAGCCCAACTAGACAGTAGCCCATAGTCTTCACAGCAACAAAGACCCAGCACAGCCAAAAATAAATGTAAAAAAATTAATTTTTTGAGAACAAAAACACACACCTGTTGTAGAGAGCTGATTGGTGGCCCTCCCCCCAAAAAAGGACACATGCACATGGAACCTGGGAACATGAGCTTATTTGGATGAAAGAGCCTTTACAAGGGAGATGACACGAATGATCATTCCAGATGAAGGCAGACCCTAAGTCCAATGACTGAGTTCACAGAAGAGAAGACAGACACAAACGAGAAGCCACATGGAGGGATTGAAGTGACACGGCCACAAGCTGGCATATTGGCCTGAGACAGATTCTCCCTCAAGGCCTCTGGAGGGAACCAAGTCTGCCCACACCTGATCTCAAACTTCTCCCTCCAGAACAGGGAGAGAATGCATTTCCATTGCTGTAAGTCCGCCCCCTGCCCCGGTTCGTGGCCCTTTGTTATGGCAGCCCCATGAAAGCCATACCCTTGTAAGTATGCCAAGCAGCAGTGCCCAGGGAAGAAAGTGATGGAGTTCCAGAGTCCAGTAGGGATGGGAGTGGAATCAGGCTTGATCCTAAGGAAAAGGAAGGCTTTGAACACAGGAGATGCATGAGAGAATACAGAAGATGGGCTGTGTCCATCTGAGGGGCAGTGTTGGCTCTGGTGACTTTTGTGTGCAGAAGGCTGTGGGGACATTGAAGAGCTGAGACTGATTCTGCTGCTGGTGTGGGCCTCTCTGATGAAGGCTGCAGGGAGGCCGCCCAGTGGCTTTAAGCAGCTGAGGGCAAGCTGCGAGTGGCATGTGCCAAGGATCCCTCTGCTGCTGGGTAGAGGAGGGTTTGGAGGAAACCAACCTGGAGGCCAGGAAAGCCAGAGGGGACAGTCCCCATTGTTCAGAGGACAGAGCAAAAAGGAAGGAGATGGGAAAGAGGACCCTCGAGGATGGAGCCAGTGAGACCGAGAGAAGGTAAAGCTGGCAGGAGAGACAAAATAGGAGTGAACACAGAGCCTCTTTGAGACCAAAGAAGGGTCTCAGTTTCACAGTGAGGCAGACTTTGCTCCGTGCTCAATAACCCAAAGAAAGTAGGAAGTGCAACCACAGCAGAAAACCAGGTGGTTATGGAAGTGCCCCCGGTCCCCCAACTGTTTGAATCATCGGGCGGTCCTCAATGGACCGATCAATCCATCAACTTGTCCCTCTTAGGTGACTGCAGTGGCCCTTCCCTCTGTAGGCTGATTCTGAGCTCATTAGACCCCTAGCTGGGCCAGGGCCTTTTCAGTCCTTCTCACTTTCTGAGTAAGCATATTGGAATTCTAGGTACGAGGGAATCAGCTGTTACAGGAGTTGAGTCTTCTAAGCCAGCTTCCCATGTCTTACATTCCTTTTGGATTGTGCTGAAAATCCCCAGCAGACTGTAAAATTTTCCAGAGAGGGCAGGCTCTGCCCCGGTGTGTTCCCAAGGCTTCTGCACCTCTTATAACTGCTCAGGCCCCTGTAGCCAAGGCCAGTGAACCTGTGGTGGCCCCTGGGAGATGTCCGCATTCTAACCCCTGGAGCCTGTGGATGGAGCACTTTGCAGACATGCTTGAGCTCAGGACCATGAGATGGGGAGAAGACTCTGGGTGATCTGGGTGCACCTTAACTGCAATCTTCTGTATCCTTATAAAAAGGATGTGAACAACAGAAGTGAGAAGGCAATGTGATGACAGCAGAGAGAGAGCTGAAACTGTTCTCCTGCTGGCGTTGATGATGGTAGGAGCCACAAGCCAAGGAGTCCAGGTGTTTCTCTAGAGGCTGGCAAACATCATGAAGTGGATTCTCCCCTAGAGCCTCCAGAGGGAGCACAGCCTTGCTGACCCCTTGATTTTGACCCAGTGAAACTGAGTTTGTTTTTCTGATGCCCACCCCCACCCCCTCAGCCGACTGTATAAACTCCTTGGGCACAGGCTCCTCCTCAAGTCCTGAGAGGGGCACTAGCAATATTGTAGCTGTAATTTTATGTTCTTTCCCTTGTAGCTCAGCTGGTAAAGAATCTGCCTGCAATGCAGGAGACCTGCGTTCAATCCCTGGGTTGGGAAGATCCCCTCGACAAGGGAAAGGCTACCCAATCCAGTATTCTGGCCTGGAGAATTCCATAGACTGTATAGTCCATGGGGTCACAAAGAGTCGGACACAACTGAGCAACTTTCATGTTTCACGTTTCTTAAAGACAACAGCCCTCCAAATTGCATCAGCTTTAAGCTCTGCAAACATTGGATCCACTTGTGGCCAAGCACCCACTGGGACTTGGAATGAAACCCTCATAAATGGCTCACTATGGTTGGCAGAATTCCTCCTCTGAGCCCCCTTCTGCATGAGGCCTCAATCTTGGCTGAGAAAGACTTGAACAAAACACTGACATAGTTTTGAACAGCTTGAATCTGCCTCCCTGGGATGACTCTAGCCTCCTTAAAGTGCCTGCCTGAGAAAACTCAAGGCTGGCCAAAGAACTTGCAGTTTGCTCCAGCCTGCACCTAAAGATGGATCCTTATTTCCCAGCCTGTGTGGGAGGGCAGGAGCCTAACCTTGAGAAGCACCAGTTAGAGAACCCATGCAGGTTTCATGTGGACCAGCCTCTCCTTAAAATGCCCAGTCCACTCTGTATGGATTGGAGTTGCATTGAGTTCATGCTAGGCTCTTTTCCCCACTGCAGTAGTAGATGACTAATTAGCATCTGTTCTTTTGCGGCTTCAACTAGGGTTAGGCTTTGATTTTCTCTGACCAACCCCAAGTCCCAGCCCCTGGGGTATCCTCCCTGTGTGATGCTCCAGCCTGCAAAGTTGATGGGCCACCATGCCCATTACTGGGTTATGTTCTAGGTCACAGGTGACTTCAAGAAAGAGAAATTATCCCCAGTGGACCTGACTTAATCCCATGAACCCCTTAAATCTAGGCCCAGCAGCCAGAGACCAGGAAGTTAAAGATTCAAAGCACAAAAGGGATTCAATAAGAAGGAAATTCTCCTGCTGGCTTTGGAGATAGAGGAGGCCTTGGCGAGCTGAGAGCAGTTCCCAGCTGATAGCCAGTGAGGGAACAGGGACCTCATTCCTATAGCCACAAGGAGCTGAACATGCCAATGGCTTTGATGAGACTGCAGAGTAGAAGGCGGCCTGGTAGTTGTAATTTTATGTTCTTTATGTACCTCCAGTGCAACCTGAGAACCCAGCTACATCATTCCGAGAACTTCTGACCTATAGGGCTGTGAGCTGAAAAGTAGGTGGTATTGGTGAAGGCCACTGAGTTTGTGGTAATTTGTTACACAGCCATAGCTAACTAATACACTTGTCACTCATGATGTGGCACCTAGCTGAAACACATGCCTGCGGCAGGCTAACATTCAAGAGAAGGGACGCTGCTCCTTCTCTTCCTGTAGATTGTAGCACAATAGTCACTTTCTTGGGGCAAGTTTTCTGCCTTTCTCCTCCTAGACTATATTTGGATTCTGTTCTGCACTCAGGGAGCCTGGCACTTTCCTACACAGCTCTTTGTCTCCATTTGTAAGTGGCCATTTTACTGTGAGGTGACTTTCCCATGTCTGGGTTGTGACATCCATGAGGGCAGGGAGCTGAGTCTCAGCAGCTAGCAGGCCCACAGTTAGTGCTCAACAAATGGGATGGATCAGCAGCCACATGGGAGGCAGGGGTGTCAAGGAGGTGGTCGGGGCAGCCCCTGTATTCCAGGCAGTGAAGAATAGGAGCCCAGAAGGGGCTGGACTTGTGTTCTCTCCCATCCATGTCACAAGACGGGGTGGTGGGGAGGACAAAATCAGGAGGTATGGGCCCAGTGAGAGCGCTTGGCTGTTGGGGGGAGGGGTGGGCAGACCCAGGGTGTGCCCACAAGAGCAGAGAACCAAGGGGGCAAGGGGCACAGACAACAGGGATAGTTGAGACACGTCTGACTGGAAGGGTCAGACTGTATACACAGGCGGAGGCATGCAGGTACATGGAGTGACTCTGAAGGGCAAAAAAGATGGGGGGACAGGAGTGTAAGATGGCAGCCCCTGGAGGCACACCTCAGCTGAAGCAGGAGGTGAAGGAGAGGAGGGTGAGGGCCAGAGGAGGCCATGGCAGAAGGGCTGGGGAGGAGCCCAAAGGAGAATGTGGAGGGCAGTGCAGGGTAGGGGTGCGAGACCCAGGGAGCTGGCATTATAGTACCAACCAGCAAGAGTGGCAGGTGAGGCTGGTGGGTTCAGCTGTAGCCAAGATTTTCAAATGGACCTCGGGGGTCCAGGTGGAGATGGTAGGGCCCAAAGGGAGCTCTCACTGTCCCCCACAAAACTCTGGGTTCCCAGGTGGGCCAGAGTGGGTGCTCCATGGATGTGGGTGACCTAAAACAGCATCTGCTGTGTGTAGGCCAAAGGCTAGGAGCTGGTGGTGGCAACGTATTCCCTGGTCCCACGGAGCTCATTGTCATGAAAGGGCAATGGGCATCTCTCCAGGAAGGAAGTGGGGTCATGATGTAACAGTTCTGGTGAAGGGAGCCTCAGTTTGGGTCACAAGTACCACACAAGGCCTTGGCACATGAGTCCCACTTCCACGGAACCCCCCTTCCTGCCCCTTGCTGCCAGTCCTTCAGGTGACAGATTCAAGGTCACCTGCTCAGAGCACCTTCCTTGAATCCCCCTGCCCCACCCTGTTCATCTCTATCTTGTCTGTTCACTTTGGAGCTCTCTGCCCTGTCCATTCTTTTCCAGCATGTGAATGGGACCTTCCATGAACGTCCAGGTCCCTGAGCCCATTCTCTGGGCTCTCAGGTACCCCACAACCCAGGCTGGTGCGGGCCAAGCCTTGGTGAGTGCTGGCAGACTAAGTGAAGGGAGGGGTTGCAAAGATGAAATGAGGTGAAGGGTGTAAAAATGTCCAGCGCCGCATCTGCTAGAAAGTGCTTTTGGCATTTCCTTGAACTGTGAGATCTGAGCGGAATGTCAGTTTCAGAAAGTTGGTAACCACAGCAGTGGAGTTGAGAGTGTTTCTCATCAGGCAGGCTTTGATCACTTGACCATGTGGCTCCAGAGGTTGCCCCCAGCCCTTCCTGGGCACCCCTGGCCTGAGTCACGGGAATCCCTAAGTTAGAACACATGTTTCAATCAGCAGAGCTGCTAATCAAGGACAGATCTTGTCGCCCCTGGCCACCCTCCCAGGCTCTGCCCCTGGAGCTCTGCTTACTGACTGAGCACCAGTTCAAGGCATCAGGCCCTTGGCCCCAGAAGCCCAGAGGAGGCCCCTCTCACAGTCTCTCTTTCCTGGAGCTACAGCTTGGGGCCTGCCACCCTCTACATTTCACATCGTCTTCACAAACACGTCCTGCGTTAGGTACCAGAGAAATGGCCACCCCTCCTCCAACTCATGTATCCTAACTTGAATCAGGGCCAGGGGAGTCCCCATGACATTTGTGGGCTGTAGGGAACATATGTTTTTGAGGACTCACTAACCCAGCATGGTTACTTGTGTGTTCTTACTGATCATGACGGATGGGAAGCCACCCAGGACCTGGTGTTACACTTTGTGTTTCCTTTTGTCCTGGTGGCCTTTTTTAAAAAATGTCGCTTCATACTGTTTACAATAGCTAGGACATGGAAGCAACCAAAATGTCCATCGGCAGACGAATGGATAAGGAAGCTGTGGTACATATCTCAGCTATTTTTAAAAACGCATTTGAATCAGTTCCAATGAGGTGGATGAAACTGGAACCTATTATACAGAGTGAAGTAAATCAGAAAGAAAAACACCAATACAATATTAATGCATATATATGGAATTTAGAAAGATGGTAATGATGACCCTATATGCGAGACAGCAAAAGAAATACAGATATAAATAACAGACTTTTGGACTCTGTGGGAGAAGGCAAAGGTGGGATGATTTGAGAGAATAGCATTGAAACATGTATATTACCATATGTGAAATAGATCGCCAGTCCAGCCTCGATGCATGAGACAGGGCGCTCAGGGCCGGGGCACTGGGATGACCCTGAGGCATGGGATGGGGAAGGAGGTGGGAGGGGAGTTCAGGATGGGGAGCACATGTACACTCATGGCTGATTCATGTGAATGTATGGCAAAAACCACTACAATATTGTAAAGTAATTAGCCTCCAATTAAAATAAATTAATTAATTTTTTAAAATGTCACTGCTGTGGGACCCCATTACCCAAGTTCAAACACATGGCACTGCCTTGGGATAGACACCAGGAGGGATGTGGAGCTGCCATCCCAAGTTCTGACATCAAGAGCAACAGTAAGAGGGTGTGAAGTCCACCCCCTCCCCACTACCAGCCCTCCCAACATGGACCACACATGCACACACCCACCCCAGTCCCCAAGCCCTCCCTGACTGTGACCAGGCAGTCTTCTGGCCCTCCTTGCTGCTTGTATTCTCTTTCCACCATTTTCTCCCAGAGGCCAATAGCCAGTCCCCTCCATGGGGCCAGGGGTGGCGCAGGGGGCATACCCAGACAGTGCAAGGTGACACTCGCCTTCTCGAAGACCACAGCCCATGGGCTTGTGGGGCCCTGTGGCTCTGGAGCTGAGCTGAGACCCACTGACTGCGTGGTAGTTCCAGGCCCATGCTTACCAAATCAGAGAGGGCTATGCTACCCCACTCAGATTTCAGGGGGCCAGAGATGACACCCATGAGGTAGGAGGCAACTGACATTTGGCCTTGGGCCTAGAAATTAGAAACATGATCAAATCTCAAGCTATAAGGTTTTGTTCCACAACCTCCCTTCATCAGAGCTGTTCTGTCTGAGACCCACCCGTGGCAGGTGGCCACCTGGCTCCCACAGTGAGCCTGACTTGGAGCGTGCAAAGCTTGTTTACAAAGAGCAGGATGGCTTATGCATATTTGCAGACTGAACTAAACTCCCACAGGAAGGTCAGGTAGGATGGTCCTCTTGTGACACATGGCTTTACCAGTGGCACCGTGTGCCGGGGGGCTTCCCTGAATGCTCAGTCAGTAAAGAATCCATCTGCAATGTAGGAGACCCAGGTTTGATGCCTGGGTCAGGAAGATCCCCCAGAGAAGAAAATGGCAACCCGCTCCATATTCTGGCCTGAAAAATCCCACAGACAGAGGAGCCTGGAGGGCTCCAGACCATGGAGGTGCAAGAGTCAGACCCCACTTAGCAACTAAATCGCCACCACCATGTGCCTGGCTGGCTCTGTGTGGCAGATTACTTATGTCAAACTTATGATGGACTCTGTGCCTCTTAAGGACATGGGTTCCAGACTCCACCGGGATTAAAGCCTATTTCATGATGCAGAATCACCATGCCCCAGCGACAAGGAAGCTTAGCTCGGCAGGCAGAGCCCTAGCAGGCTGCATGTGGTTTTCCTCGTAAATCCCATCTCCCGTGTCAGATGAGTAGTCTGCTGTTGCCGTGGTGAATTGGTATTATACTGTGACCTTGATTCTGAGCAAAAATGTACGTTGCCTTGACCGTGATTTACACAAAACTGGTTGTCTAGGAAACAGCACAGTTCCGAGAACAGGAAGGGCTAGATCATTTGGGACTTTGACTGGAAGCCACACAGGGTTACCTTGTACCCAGGGGCATCTCAGCTTTCCTCGGGGGGCCTCTCGTCTTCGTGTTTCTGTATGTGACACAGAGAGAGGGAGGGGGTGGGGAGCAACACAGAGGCAGACAGAAAAGGGGGAGAGCTAGCCTGCATCTGCCCCCCAGGAAGTTTCAAGCCACTAGAAGCCTCTCCAGCTGTGGTTACAAGTGAAGGGGCTTGCAGCGCCCTCTCCCATCTCTGACTGGGATGCTGCTGGGGAGGGGAGTGACGTTCCTCAATGCTTTTGGCCTCCTGCCCATTTGCTCTCACTCGACAGAGCTCCAGAGCTGGGGAGGTCACCCCAGGCTCTGGAACATTACTGCTTCCCGTGGAGGGTGTCTGGTTCCACCTGTGAGAAGCTCACACACACACACAGCGCACCCAGCACACGCAGGGCAGATGGATGTAGCTGAACTGCACATGGTCTCAGAGATGGCTTCCCAGGGCAGCTGTGAAAGCTGCCTTGACCTAGAAAGAAGCCTTGGAGGAGGGCTGCTACCCGCTTGTGGAAACAGACGCCGGTGTGGCAGGGAGGCAGTTTCCAGCAGGGCACACTGAGTGAGAACCCAGCAGAGGCTGCCCGTGGAGGGGCATGGCCTCCTCTACCCCAGCACCCTCCCCTCTCCCAACCCAACCAAGGAGCATCCCAGGTTAGGAGCAGCCCAAGTTAGGAGCAGCCCAGGTTAGGAGCACATCCCCCACACCTAGGTACACACACGTGCTGATCACGAACCCCCATCAGTTGCCCAGGCTGAAAACCTCCCCGTCATCCTTGACTCCTCTTCTTCCTCAACCAGGAGCCCACGCCCCTCTCCAGGCAGTCAGGAATTCCTGTTCTCTCAGCCCCTCCTTGGATCCCCCGGTCCAGCCATCCCTCCCTCTCTACTCTCCCTGACAATGACTCCAGGCCCAGGTCCCATCCTCCATCACCTGACAACTGCACACAGGATAGGTACCATCAATACTTCTCAAATACATAACTGAGGAGGCCTCGCTTTACTGAGATATCCACTTTATTGCTGTAGTCCAGAACCAAACCTGAGACATCTCTGAGGTGTGCCTGTACCACACTAATTTGACTGGGGGCAAAGAAAAAGAAATGGCAAGACCCTTGAACTTGTACTAAATGCTTCTTTCCAAGGAGTATTAGTTCCTAAAAGATCTCACAAAAGTTAAAGAGTAAAATTCTGAAGAATGCTAAGTTTTCTGAGATATTTGAAGGATTATGTTTAATGATATCTTCCAACACAGTATCCAATGACTCTTGGCTCTAACAGATGAAGAAATCATTTCACCATCTTCCTCCAGCCCTCTCGGTTCTCCACTTCTGGTTTTGGTTAGATTATTACTTTTACATTGTCAAGGTTTCAAAAATTTGCATTCTGTCCTATAGTAGGACAATGATTAATGCATAATTCCACAATTATGGAATATTAGTTCTACATATAAATGGGTTCAGTGATCGGGATAGTTCCTTCCATCTCCAAGGTCTTACTTTCAGTTTATCTTTTAGTTGGCTATCCTTGATTGTTCAGTGGTAATTTCAACTTTCTGCTTTTAGACTTGAAGGACAAGTTGGACAAATGGAACATTCTCAGAGCAAACTGCCTTTTCCTCAAAAGTTTAGAAAACTTTCCCCACTGGCATCCGGCATTGAGAATTGATTACGAGATGTCTAAGGCCAGCGTGACTTGTCCCAGGAAGATATTCTTCTCTTGATTGTTCTCTTCTCTAGAAAACCCATTATATAGGTGCTTCATCTCCTTTGCTGCCTCCCAGACTGTCTTCTGCTCTCCAATCTTCTCTCTCCCATTTTATATTGTGTGACTTCTTCAAGCCTTAATGCTATGTCCCCACATCGTCACTATGTGTGTGGTCACCTTGGTCACACTGACCTGAATTGCTCTCACTGTGGCTTTCATCTCAGCAATATTTTTATTTTTTATTTCCATTCTTTTCTGAACTCTGCTACCTTTCTTTCAGTGCCTTCTGCTTTCTAATCATCCCTTCTTTGAACTCTATATCTCTTCTTCAAATTTTATTTTGAGAAATCATGTTTTCTGAAACTTCTTTGAGTTTTATTTGGGGGGGGGTTGTTTTTTTGTTTTTGTCTAGAGTCTTCCTATATTTTTCAGGTATTAATGATTCCCTTTATGATGTGCTTTTCTTCTGTTTGCTCCCATTCATTTCCTCCTCTTATTATTTTTGTAATTGGTGCCGTTTTCATGCTACAAATAGGACTCATGTTGGGCTGTGAATGCCCTGGCTTTTGCCAACAGGTCCACATCATCTCCCTGGGTCTCCATGGTGACATTCCATGGCTCCAGTGCTCTGTGTCCTTAATTTTCCTTGATCTAACAAGACCTTCCAGACTGACCCAGGACTTTGGGTCTGATTCCTCTTCCACTTCTGAGAAGGCATTTGCTCCCTACCCCTGTGCAGACATAGCAGTGTTTGGCTGGAGAGCTTCCTAATTTATGGCCTGGGGATGTAGTTGTTTTTCTCTTTGAAGCCAGGCTAGCCTATCATTTTTCTGTGAAACTAGGTGGAGGGGTGGGAACCCAATGTTTGGAAGAATTTCCTTTCTTAGGTCAGTATCTACCACAGGCAGCTAGACTCAGGCAGGAGCACAAAGCACCTGGCTCCACCAGTTCCCTGACTCTGGACTGGGAAGGAACCCAGGCTGGAAAGGCCTAGCTTATCCAAGCTGAGAGCTTCTCTGTGGGGAAGAATATGGGTAGAGACGACTGTCCTCTGCCCTGCCCTCTGCCAGCCATCATACTTGTGAGATCACATGCAATGTGTCTGTTAACATCACACTGGGTCACTGGGAGATGTGTCATGGCCAGGAGGCAGCCCTCAGCTGGCTGCCTCTCAGGGGCCCCAAGAGGGAGCTGAAGACAAGCACAGAAGGAGATGTCAGCTCTCTAAACATGGCTGGATGTGGAGAATGGGCTCTAGACCTTTGATGAGCAAGTTGAGACTCCTGGAAAGTCCCAAGTCCAAGCAGTTCTTCAAACTTGGACCCAGGGCATTAGGTGGCAGACTTTCTCAGCCACCCAGAAAGAAGTTAAAGAAAAAGTAGCCCGAAGTAACTGCTGAAAGGCAAAGACAGACTGCAAGTTGCCCAGGAAGACAGAGCAGAGCAAGATGCAACAAAGAGCCAGCAACCCTGTGGTCAACCCGAACCTGGGACCCTAAAGAGCAGGGAATTCTGGGAAAACTAGTTGCAGTTCAGCCCAGGGGACACGGTACACTTGACAAGTGCTGTCTCCCCATTGTAGATGCCTCACTGTTTCCTCCAGGCTTCCCTCATAGCTCAGTTGGTAAAGAATCTGCCTGCAATTGAGACCCTGGTTCAATTCCTGGGTTGGGAAGATCAGCTGGAGAAGGGACAGGCTACCCACTCCAGTATTCTTGGGCTTCCCTTGTGGCTCAGCTGGTAAAGAATCTGCCTGCAATGTGGGAGACCTGGGTTCAATCCCTGGGTTGGGACGATCCCCTGGAGAAGGGAACGGCTACCCACTCCAGTATTCTGGCCTGGAGAATTCCATGGACTATATGGTCCATGGGGTCACAAAGAGTCAGACACGACTGAGCAACTTTCACTTTCCTTTCACTTTCACTGTTTCCTCCACCCCTCCCCACTGCCCCTCTATACACACCTGCAAACATCGGCCTTCTACCTCAGAAGCACACATGTGCACTCGGGTCCCCAATGCGCCCCCGCAGCCCTGAGGGCACCTGTCTCCATGGGCACCAGAGGGCAGGACTGAGTGGAGGGATCACGGCAGGGAAACTGCTGGGGCCCAGCCTCTTGGGGACCCAGCAGAGAAGCGTTGCCCTGCAGCTGTGGCAAGATTCTCGGGCAGCCCAAGATGGTGGAATGCTCCAGATGCTAAGATTGGCAGCTTACGTGAAGATGATGGACACGGTCTCCAGCCTGAAGCCTTCTGAAAGCCAGGGCTTTGGGGCCTGCCAGACAGCCACCGGGACACAGGCTCACAAGCTCCCATGCCACCCTGAGCCCAGATTCCTGCTCACCCGGAAGTCGTTGGCTCCCTGCAGGGCCTGGCTGTTGGCAGAGTCCCTGGAGCCCTGCTCTGGTGAACTTGTCCCTAAAGCCCAGCATGGCTACTGGGATGTGTCTAAAGAGCAAGACAGGCCCCCACACCAAGGCCCCTGTGGAGGAACTGCTCAAGGCCAGTTCCTCAGTCCCTCCAAGGGTCAGGTACAAAGTTGCACTCCCCCCAAGCATCCACTCTTATAGCTGAGTCTCAGGGGCTATTGGCTGAATACAGTCTCCCCCTCTGCACACAGGAACTGGGCCAGCGGACTGCAGGAGGCACCAGCAGGATCTCCCTGGAGCTTAGGGAGGGTGTCCACATGGTGAGCTGCCACCCCTTGGCAGCAGAGCCGTGGACATGGCCCTGCCCACTAGAAAGGGTGTGTCAGGGAGTGGAGGGCATGCCACCTCGCAGGCCTCCACCAGCTGCCCCAGGTCACAGCAGGGCCAGAAGGGGCTACGCCAACATGGGCTTGGGACTGCAGGGCAAATGGAGGGCAGAGGGAGACAGAGAGGGAAATGTGAAAGGCAATGTCAAGGTCTGTAGAGATGTCTCCAGCCACCCCATTTGAGACTTGAGTAAAGTACCCGAAGCTTTGGGGAATGGGAACAGGGTGGCACACTGGGGACAGGGGCTCCCCCTGCAGCCAGTCTGCTTGGCACCCTCAGTTGGCTGGAGTCAGCTGACATCTTCCTCCTCCAGTTCACGGGGAAGATGGAAGCCGGTGGAAGTCTCAGGCTCCAGTCAGCAAAGGTGATGTGGCCTGAGAGATAAGCCCTTCCATGCCCACACTCGTTCACACATATATGTAGCCACACACACACTCACACACGCTCAAACATGTTCACATCAACCCTACACACTCACACCACACAATCAAGCACACACAGTCACATACACCCGCATATGCACCACACACAAATGCATACACATACTGAAGCTTTGCCTGGAGATTCCCAATCTCAGGGCCTCCCCCAGGGGCTCACAGCCTCCTCACCACTGGCAATCAGCCCTCCAAGGCAGCAGGAGGCACCAGCTGGACATGCATGCATGTGTGCCCTCAGACTTCAGTTCCAAGAGACAAGAGGTGAAGACGCACCCTTTGTACCTCTGCCTGCTTTGCCCTAGACTTGCCCTTGGGGCATCAGCCCCAGCTTTTCCAACTCCACCCGGCAGGCGCCTGCTAAGGTCTGGGATCCTTTCAGCGAGTGTCACTGGGCAGCCTTCGTATCACTGACAGACTTTAGCCATCACATCTCATTGCGGCCAGTGAGAGCACGAAGGGAATTAGCCAAAGGATGCCCAGGGTCCCATCAGCATTCGGGGAGGGCTGGAGAGCCAGGCCCAAAGGCTTTGCAGAAAGGAACAAGGCTCTAAATCATGCCAAAGTGATGGACAGGCGAGGACACCTCTCTGGCCCCCTCCCTCCCACCACTTCCCAGGTGGCGCTAGTGGTAAAGAATCTGCCTGCCAATGCAGGAGGCACTAGAGATGCAAGTTCGGCCCCTGGGTCTGACAGCTTCCCAGTGCCCTTAGTGTCAGGTCAGTTTCCCCCCTTCAGAGAGCACCCCTGGCCCTCCCCCTCACATGACTGGGCCTTCACCCTTGCAGGGCTCAGTACGCTGGTCCTGTCTTCTCTTCAAGAGTAAATTTGTTTTCAGGTGGAGGTGGTGTGGGTGTGTTTGCGCCTGCTCTCCCAGAAACCCTACCAGTGTCCAGGCCTGATTTTCCACTGCTTTAAGTGCTGTCACTGTTGTTGCACAGTGAGGTTTTCCCATTTTACAATCCCTCAGCTTAAAATACATTTGGGTTTTTTCAAAACTCTATCAGACTAATACTAGCTTTCTCACCAAGGAGGCTAGAGACCTCCAGACATGCCAGTTCCTTGTTTTGGAGCCCCACTCTGCATCCCACCTCTTGAGCAGCCCTGGGTCCCAGGCACTTGGATGCCAGGGGCACCTGCCCCTAGTAAAAAATAAAACCAGGATCATCACCATCCATTTTCAAAAGACAGAGGACTATTCTGTCTCTGTCAACTATAGTTGTGTTCAAAAGACACAACTATCCCAAAATGAGAACAAATATAACCTCAAAATGTTATGGTTCACCTATCAAATGGAAGAAAAACCCTCACCATGTCTGGGTCTTCAAAGTACCTCAGGGTGCTGAGCAGGAACCTATTTTGCACCCCCCCACACCCTGCTGGGACCGCAACGCAGTGCTGACTCAGGATACCAGGCCATTGTCACTGCCCCAACCCCCGGCCCCACCCCCAGCAGCCCCTCCCCTCCACTGTCCAGAGCAGAGACAAGACTCAGCTGAAACATTCAGCAAAGTTTATTGAAGCACAACACAGACCGAAACCGCTGAAGACAGGGAATGACAACACAGGGAACTTCTGATGGCCGCTAGAGATCACAGTCCCGCCTCCCCTCCTCCCAGAGTCCCTAACGAGGTGCCCTCCCTCCTCACACCCTCTCCCTTTCCGAGGTCCTCACGGGCAGGGTCTTGCCAGGACGGTGGGCACTGGCAATGCCCGATCCCCCCAGGGCAGCCCCTCCCACTCGGGGCCACATGCCCTATGGCAGGCACAGGACAGTCACACAGCAGGATACTGCACCAAACCGGGAACACCAAGTCCCAAGGAAGCATGGCATGGCCCAGCAGGGCACAGGTCCGGGGGCCTCCTGAAGCCCCGCTGCGAAGCCCCAATGCAGATATTCCTTCCTGAGGTCCCGGAGTGGTCACCAGTCAAGCCCTCGTCCGTCCCCTCCTTCTCACCAGCTCCTGGGAGTGGGCTGGGGTGTGTCTGCACCACGGTGGGGGGAACTGCTCAGAGAAGAACACATGCACATCTCCAGGAGACCAAGCAGAACTTGGCCTGAATCCACACTGGGAAAGCACACACTGAGCTGAGGACCGGGCCTTGGCTGGTGCTGAAGCTCAGAGCACGTGGCAAGGCTGGCTCAGAGTGGCTGACCGGGTAGGTGGGGACACCCGGCCTGGGTTCACGGGCACCTCAGGGCTCTACAGGGGTTGGGAGGGGAGTTGATGACAGCTCAGGGATGTGTTTTGACAGGGAGGGGAGAGGGGCTGGGCCAGGGAGGCGTTCCTTGAGATCTGGGTCACTAGGGGACCTACAGGGACACATCTGGACTTCCCAGGACAGGGAGCAGCCTGTCCCAGGGGATGCTGAATAGGGGACCCCTCTTGGGGGGGGTGGGGAGGCCAAGGTACCATGACATCGCCCCTAACGTGGGGCCAGGCGGCTGCCTGACCTGGCCTCTCCCTGCTTCCAGGCCGGGGGGCCTGGGACCTGCTGAGCCTATTGACCAGAGGAGAACCCTAGGGGGCTCATCTCTACAGCCCCTTCCTCATCTCCAGACTCCTCTGGGACGGGCTTGAGCTCCTTCTTGGAGGGCTCCTCAGCCTCCTGGTCTCCTGCCTGGGGGAGACCCTCTGGCTCCCAGCCAGGACTTCCTGGGACCACCGGGGTAGCCCCGCCCATCCAGGCAGTGGCGGAGCCCCAAGGGGCCTCTGAGGGTGCTGCTTGACCTAGGCCCAGGGGGCTGGGAGCCCTTTCATCTTCCTGAGTGGTCTCCCCAGGGGCAGAGGCTGCCCTGGCAGCACCACGGGCTTCAGGAGCAGCCTGGGCAACCTCGGCGCTGCTGCCAACTGCCTTACTGGCCTCTTCACCCGTTGGGAGGGCCTCAACACCACCTTCCTTGGAAAAGGCAACCTGGGCAGAGGTATCTCCACTGGCTGGGGAGGCCTCACTTCCACCTGCAGCTGTGCCCTCGGTGATGATCATATGGCCTAGGGCACCAGCCAGGTCTCCGAGGACCCCATGGGCCTCCTCCTCCACTGGGAACTGCTCACCCATCGCTGGGTCGGTCTCCCAGGTCTCCGTCTCCCGGATGAGCTGCAGCATCGCCACAAAGCTGGGGGGTCTTCTCTCCATCCGCATCCTCTTCAGCTTGTTCTGCATCAGGTTGTTGGGCCGGGCCCGCATGAGCACCTGTCGGGCACGCAGCTGATCTGCGATGGCTGGGTGCATGGCCCCCTTGCCCAGGGCCGACTGCAGCAGGCCTTCCAGGCGCATCACAAAGGCAAAGAGGCTCTCCTGGGGCCGCTGGGCGCACGTCATGAACTTCAGCCGAGCGGTCACCCGGGGATCTTTGCTCCCGAACGCCTCCACCAGAGCCATCAGGCAATCCTGGGCTGCCAGGTTGGGATCTTCTGCCAGAAGGCTGCACAGGAGATCCAGCGCCGGACCCCCCAAGCTCTCCACCAGCCTCCTCCTCCGCTCCATCTCGGTCACATGGCGCCACAGGTACAGCATGTCGTTGGCATGATCCAGCCAGCTCTCAAAGGACTCTTCCCCTTCACCCGGCTCTTCCATCCCGGAGAAGGTTCTCAGCTCCAGGTAGCCCATATTCTCTAGCATGGGCTCCAAGGCCAGCCGCCACTGAGGGGACCGGGCCCGTGGCTCATCCATGGCTCCGGCAATGCCTGCAGCTGCAGCCTCCATGGGAACTCCTGCCTCCCCGGCTGCTCCTGCCACGCTCAGAGACCCAGCCACACCTGCAACTCCCGTATCACCTGCCGCTCCCTCCTCATCGGATGTTCCTGCTTCATCTTCAGCTCTGGCCTCACCCTCAGCTCCTGCCTCACCAGCCACCCCCGCCTCATCTGCAGTGTCTGCTTCACCTATACCACCTGCCTCATCTGCAGCCCCTTCCTCATCTGCAGTGCCTGCCTCACCTGTACCACCTGCCTCACTGGTAGCTTCTGCCTCACAGGTAGCTCGTCCCTCGAAGCCAGCTCCTGCTTGCCCTGCAGCTCCTGCCTCCCCTGCGGCTCCCTCCTCATCTGTGGCTCCCTCCTCACAGGCGGGCTCATTCTCACTTGAGGCTCCCGCCTCACCTGTGGGTCCATTCTCACCTGCGGCTCCCTCCATACCTGCAGCTCCCTCCTCACCTGCGTCTCCTATCTCACCTGCAGCTCCCTCCTCACCTGTGGGTCCATTCTCACTTGAGGTTCCCTCCTCGTCTGAGGTTCCCTCCTCGCTTGAGGTTCCCTCCTTACCTGCTGCTCTCACCTCACCTGTTCCTCCAAAATCACCTGTGGCTCCCTCCTCACCTGAGACTCCCACCTCACCTGTTCCTCCAACATCTGCGGCTCTCTCCTCACCTGCTGCTCCTACCTCACCTATTCCTCCAACATCACCTGAGGCTCTTGCCTCACCTACCCTACCAACCACTGCTCGTCTCTGGGGCTGTGCAGGGAAACTGGGTCTATCCTGTGACTCAGCATCAGGGGCCTGGGGCAGGCAGACAACATCCCAGGGCCCCCCTTTGCCTGGTATTTGCCGGGGATCAAGCTTCGGCTTAAATACTCGGCAAACTCGACCAAAGCAATCTTCGACCCCAGCTCCTTTCTGAAGACCTTGCCCAGCACTCGGTATCTGCCCAGGGGGCCCAGGGCAGCCTGCACAGCATCCTTGAATTCTTGGTCTTCGCAGTCATCTGGGATGCCCAGGAGGAGCAGAGAGCGCTCCTCATTCACGCCCATCCACCTGCACCAGTCTCGCAGCAGCGCCAGTGGCATCACCATTTTTGAGGACCTAAGGGTGGGAAAGTAAGTGATAAAGGGGTGTGCACAGACTTTTGAAGTGTGGGAATAGGCTTGTGCATGCAAAGGGGAGAGAATAATGTTTGGGCCACACAGCCCACCCCACTGCCCCTCACAGCAGCAGCTTGGAGCACTGCCCCAACCTGTTTTGTTTGGTTGGTTTTAGGAAACTTTTCTGATAAATGTATTTACAAAACAAGCCACAAAATTCTGTAAAACAATATATATATATTTACAAAACAGAACATTTTCTACATTTCTGGCATCAGTTTTAGGAAGTTGCCTTTTTCCCAAGGAATTTTTCATGTTTTTTAGCATAATTTTTTCTATCATAGCCTTATATTCTCTTTTTAATGTACATCTGACCTGTAGTGTTAGCCCTCTTTCATTCCTAATATTGGTGTTTAGCATTCTTTGTGTTTTTCCTTGATTCGTCTTTCTAGGGCTTTCTCAGTTTCAAACATATGGCTTGGTTTACCGTGTCCATAATTTGCTTTCTATCACCAACTTCCTTTCTTAGCCCAATTATTACTTCAGTCAACTCACTCTTTTCTAACATAAGAATTTAGAGTAATACATTTTCCTCCTATTGCTTCTTTAGCTGCCTCCCACTAATTTGGGTAAGTTGTGTTTTTTCATTATTCAGTTTGAAATATTTTCTAAGTCCCTTTGTGATTTTTTTTTCCTCAATCCATGGATTTCCCAGTATTTAAAGATATATTATCATTATTTACATCAAATAAAATTCCCCTGTGGTAAGAGAACTTATCATGTAAAATTACAATACTTTTAAATTTAGGTGTGGTGTATCCCGGTGAATGTACAAAGCACCCTCGTGAAGAACCTGTATTTTGTGGAGACCAGGGCCCCGCCCCTCCCATCACTGCAATTCTGGCGACCTGGAACCTCTCCGTTCCTAATACAGTGCGCCAGAGGCCCCCCCCACCCAGAACCCCCACAAATCCATTTGCCACGGCAAACAGCCTCCACCAGATCACAGCAGCTCCAGCGCCGCTCACTCACCCGACTTGGCCAGGCGGCTCTTCCTCGCCCCCTTCAACTCCACTCCCCTACCCTGCCACTTGGCGGCGCTCTCCTCTAGGCCCTGGAAGCAGGGCGCCCCCACATGTTTAGAAATCAGACTTCCCCTCTCACCTCCCCACACCGGGGAGTCCTCCCACAAGCACTATCTCACACTACCTCACCCATGTAGAGACTGCCCCTCTTGCCTCCCCCGCAGAAGGGAGCCAGAGCTCCCTTCCGGCCACCAACGGCCTCTCCCCCCGCCCCGCCCCCTGCAGGGCTGGTACCTCCCCTAACGGTTTCCAAACCACATCCACGAGTCCACCCGATCCACCCCTCCCCTCGGCCCCTTCCTTCCACCACAGGGGGCAGACATTAGCCCTTCGCTCATGTTCGCCTCATGTTTCAGCATGGGGGACCCCCTCTTCACGTCCTCCCCACTCCCTCAGCCAGTAGTACTCTCTTCTGGCCTCCAAAGTAGGCCTCACCCACTCAGCAGGGAGCCCTTCCTTCTGAGACCCCCACAAGTTTACCCATTAGCCACCCCTCTCTGCACCCCCAAACCAAAAGGCCCCCCCACCAGCCACCCTGGCAGCCAGCGGTCCTCCCCTCAGAACCCCTACAGTGAGGAAACCCTTCCCTCAGCCCCTCTGAAGCCTGCCGCTGTCTGCGGCCTCACCCGGATTCCCAGTCTAGTATGTGTTAACCCTCCCCCACACCTCCACTCCTTGCTGGGCCAGCTAAGGGACCCCCACCCGGGACCCCTGGTAACTGCGGAGTCCAGACCCCAGCAAAGTCCCCGCCTGTCTACTTACTTTCTCCGACTCTGTAAACGACTCTCGAATCCTGCTCAGAAGGGTCTGAAGAACTCGGCTCAGCAGCGCAGCCAGGAACCGTGCAGCGCACTATCCCGAGCCCTCTGTGCGAATGCCACCTGGGTTTCCTCCGTGCTCCCGGAAGCCCCAAGAAAGTTCTAGGCAGCTGTTTACAAGGAATATGATTGGATGAGAAACGCACGAGAGGAGGCTCTTTGCTACTGTATCAATAAGCGGTGAGCCACTAAGGACTTGATGTTCCAAGGCCTGGCGCACCGGGAAGCAAAGATGGCTTCCCTGATGGCGCAGATGGTAAAAAAAAAAAAAAAAATCTACCTGCAATGAGGGAGACCTGGGTTCGATCCCTGGGCTGGGAAGATCCTCTGGAGAAGGACACGACTGAGCGACTTTCACGTCACTTCATTTGCTTTCCACCAATCAAAAGGTCTCCCTGCAACGAAGCTGAGTTGCAAAAAGTAAACTTGCAGATGGAAAACCCGTCGCTGGCAAATTGGTTAATTTCTCTTTATGTGCGTGTTAAATTGCTTCAGTCGTGTCTGGCTCTTTGCAACCCTATGGACTATAACCCGCCAGGCTCCAGTGTCCGTGGGGATCCTCCAGGCAAGAATACTGCAGTGGGCTCCCATGCCCTTCTCCAGGGAATCTTCCCGACCCAGGGATCGAACCTGCACCTCTTAGTCTCCTGCATTGGCAGGCAGGTTCTTTACCACTAGTGCCACCCAGGAAGCCTGTTATAGTTCATCTTATACTGTGACTGATAATTTCATAATGCTGTTCTGTATATTACTGATTTTTGTCTAGTTTTATCAACTAGCCATCTTCTCTCATGGTACAAAGAGGATGAGGGAACTCTCTGGTGTCCCTTTTATAAAGTCACTAATCTCTTTAGTTAGGGTTCCACCCTCGTGGGCTAATCACTTCCCAAAGGCCCCACCCCCAAATCTCATTGCTTTGGGGGTTAGAATTTAATAGGTGAATTGGTGGGGCGTTTACAAACATTCAATACATAGATAGCACTGTCTGTTCATCAATTTTTGTCCTTATGTTCCCTTTTTTCCTGCCTGTAATAATTTCATAAAGGCTTTTAGCTTTCTCTGTTTTTATTTATTTATTTTAATTGGAAGATAATTACTTTGAAGTGTTATCATGGTTTTTTGCCATGCATAAATATGAATTGGCCATAGGTATACATGTGTCCCCTCCATTCTGAAATCTCCTCCCACCTCCCTCCCCACTTTATCCCTCCAGGCTCTCACCTTTCTCTTGAATCAGCATTAAGCTGAGTGGACTTAACACTGATGCTGATCTTGCATTCACACACTGAGATATTTCTCTTTCTCTAGCTCCTCCATCACTTTTTCACACTTCTGCCATATTATTGTTCACATCATCGACACAACTGACTTCACATGTTCCATGATTTTGTCATAATGCTTTAGAATCATGCCAATGGGTGAATGAGTCATGTTATAAGAACAAGTGATGTCTACCACCTCTCACCTTGCTCCCTCTCTCCATTATTTTCACTTTTGTTTCCATCGTTATCACTTGGCACTTCTCAGTACCGGCTACATCGCCACTGCTTTTATGATTGAGTCTGGGCATCCTGGGCTTGAAATACAGATACTGTACTCCATACAGTACTGTACAGTAAAGTACACCAAAGTACATCCACTTGTAGAGGGTGCTCACACATGACAATGTACACCAGAAACGTGAGCTAACTTACATGATTGGACATGTGAATATACATTCACATCTTTGGAAGTTCCCCACTTGAATGCTCTTCTGTAGGGAACTTATTGGATATCTTTAATTTTTCACTGGCCTGATTGTGGTTAACATTGTACCACTTCACATAAATGTACGGACATTTCTACAATATAATTTACAATATTGTGATGTTTTCTGCCATGCATAAATATGAATCGGCCATAGGTGTCCCCTCCATCCTGAGCCCTTATTCCCGCTCTACCCCATCTTTTATGCTGTAGTTACCATGTATATTATATCTACATGGATTATAAACCTTACAATATACTTGCTATTACAACTTTTTTTTTTAACTTTTTATTTTTACTTTATTTTACTTTACAATACTGTATTGGTTTTGCCGTACATTTACATGAATCCGCCACGGGTGTACATGAGTTCCCAATCCTGAACCCCCCTCCCACCTCCCACCCCATACTACAACTTTTAATAGTCATATGTATAATAAAGAAATTAAGAGCAAACAAGTATTTTTTTTAATGTTTAAATGTCTTTCGTTGCTGTTCAGTCACTAAGTTGTTTCGACTCTTGGCGACCCCATGGCTTGCAGCATGCCAGGCTCCTCTGTCCTCCACTATCTCTTGGAGTTTGCTCAAATTCATGTCCATGTTTAAATGTTTACACCCATATTTACCGTTTCTGGTGTTCCTCATCTCTACCCAAAGACCAAGATTTCCCTCTACTATCATATTTCTTCATGTGGAAAGATATTCTTTAGCATTCTTTTAGTGCAGATCTATTGGTGAATTTTCTTAGCTTTCATCTGTCTCAAAAGGTACTTATTTCACCATTCTTTTTTTTTTTCCACTTTATTTTTGAATTTTTTATTGAAGTATAGCTGATTTACAATGTTGTGCCAATCTCTGCTGTCCAGCAAAGTGACTCAGTTATACACATGTATACATTCTTTTTTATATTCTTGTCCAGTATGATCTATTCCAGGATATTGAGTATAGTTCTCTGTGCTCCGCAGTAGGACCTTGTTTTTTTAATTATGTATTTTAATTGGGGGCTAATTACTTTACAATATTGTGGTGGTTTTTGCCGTACATTGACATGAATCAGCCATGGATGTACATGTGTCCCTCATCCCAAACCCCACTCCTACCTCCCTCCCCCTCCCATCCCTCTGGGTTGTCCCAGTGCACTGGCTTTGAGTGCCCTGTTTTATGCATCAAACTTGGACTGGTCATCTATTTCACATATGGTATGTGCTCAGTTGTTAAGTTGTGTCCAACTCTGCTACCCTGTGGACTGCCGCCCACCAGGCTCAGACTTTGTCCATGGGATTTCCTAGGCAAGAATACTGGAGTGGGTTGCCATTTCCTTTATCACATATGGTAATATCACATGTAATATCACATAAATTATCACATATGGTAATATCATAAATTATCACATATGGTAATATACATGTTTCAATGCTATCCTCTCAAATCATCCCACCCCTGCTTTCTCCCACAGAGTCCAAAAACAACAGAGTCTGTTCTTTATATCTGTGTCTCTTGCTGTCTTGTGTAAAGGTTCATCTTTACCGTCTTTCTAAATTCCATCAGTTCAGTTCAGTTGCTCAGTCATGTCCACCTCTGCAACCCCATGGACTGCATAAATTCCATAAATATGCGTTAATATACTGTATTGGTGTTTTTCTTTCTGACTTACTTCACTCTGCATAATAGGCTCCAGTTTCGTCCACCTCATCAGAACTGATTCAAATGTGTTCTTTTTAATAGCTGAGTAACATTCCATTGTGTACCACAGCTTTCTTATCCATTCATCTGCCGATGGACATTTGGTTGCTTCCATGTCCTGGCTATTGTAAACAGTGCTGCGATGAACATTGGGGTACACGTGTCTCTTTCAATTCTGGTTTCCTCAGTGTGTATGCCCAGCAGTGGGAATCCAGGGTTGTATTGCAGGTCTAGTTCCAGTTTTTTAAGGAATCTCCGCACTGTTCTCCATAGTGGCTCTACTAGATTGCATTCCCACCAACGGTGTAAGGGTTCCCTTTTCTCCTTGTTGTTTATGCATTCTAAATGTAATTGCTTACCATCAGGTTTGGCCTTTGTCTGTCACTCCCTTAGTGTCTGGAGTTTGGAGGACACCACTCAAGGCTCCACACACCCCCCAGGCCACCTCCCACCACTGGCTTGGGCCCTCCCTCCTTCCTGAGGCTTGGCTTCACCCTGGACCACTTTTCCAGGCCCCTTCCCCGCTGGGATCCCTGGGACTCACTGCAGAGTGGCTGAATCAGGGCTTGCTGCCTTCAGGGCCCTGTCTCTGCCTACACCCGCCCCGCTCACTCCTGCCACAATAAGGAGAGGTGGATGGAGGAGAGATGGAATAGGATAGGCCTGGGTGGATTGCTTCTGGAGCTGCCGGGTGCATCCACAGATTTCTGTTACATGACTTTCTCTAGGCTGGGCATGTGTTTGAAATTCTTGATTTAAAAAAAACTGGGAAAACTTCTGGGGACGGCATCTAGAGGCATTCATGATGGTGCCTACAATACAGCCTCTAACAAAACCAGGCTGTCTCAAACCCCTGGTAATAGAATTGTTTATACCAAGAAGGTTGGGAAAGCACCAAAATCCATGTGTGGTGTGTGCCCAGGCAGACTTAGGGGCGTTCGTGCTGTGAGACCTAAAGTTCTCATGAAGTTGTCTAAAATGAAGAAACATGTTAGCTGAGCCTATGGTGGGTCCATGCGTGCTAAATGTGTCCATGACAGAATCAAGCGCCCTT
Organism: Capra hircus; assembly: GCF_001704415.2. Taxonomy (NCBI): domain Eukaryota; kingdom Metazoa; phylum Chordata; class Mammalia; order Artiodactyla; family Bovidae; genus Capra; species Capra hircus. Next base: position 42,543 of record NW_017214957.1, read on the forward strand.
TCCTTATTGAGTAGAACATTGTTGTGAAAGTGTTGAAAGCACAAGAACAGAGTCAGAAAGCTAAACAGGACATTAAGGAAGTCTCTTCTATTGCTGGATTGCTCCCCACCCTGAAAAGTCTTTTTTAAAAATGAATGGTTATTAAATTCTATCAAAATCTCTTTTTTTGTTTTTTTTTTTAATTTGGCAAAATAATGATCACATGGTTTTTCTCCTTTATTTTATTAATATGGCTGATTTTATTGATTGCTTTCCTACTTTTTCTAAACTTAAATGATCTCAAATAGTTTATGGATTCAATTTGCTAATATTTTATTTAGAATTTTTGCTTTTGTGTTTATAAGAGAGATTGGCTCATAATTTTCCTTCCTTGTAGCATCCTCTTTGTGGGCCTGAGTTTTCTTTGCAGAAAGATTTTTTTTAATACAAAGACAATTACTGTAATATAAAATTTTCTATTTTAAAAAAATCTAAATAAAAATGAAGCATTTTTGAGTAAGAAAAAAATTTAAAAAGCCTCAAAAAAACAAAAACTGGAAAAATTCTAGAGGGAAATGAATCTCCTGATACATGCTGAGGACACTCAGCAATTCCACAGTGTGGCGGATGTGGGGTGCACTCCGAGAGGCTCCCGCCCCACCTCAGGCTTTCACTACATCCTTCTGTGAATGTTGGATGCCAAGGCTCTCTAAGAATTGCCCCAAACCATAAAAGCTGCCTTCCCCAAGGTTGAGCTTAGCACACATCCCATTACTAGTCGCTAATGTGGGATACAAACGTCCAGCCCCTTGCATCAACTGGCTCAATCCATTCCCTAGTGGATGAGTTTCCTATGGATCCAAAAATAAATAACCACAATCAGGTGGCTTAAAACAAGAGGAATTTATTCTCCTGGCTCTTGAGGCCAGAAGCCCCAAATCAAGGTGCCAGTAGGGCCGTGCTCCCTCCAAAGGCTCCAGGTTCCTTGTCTCTTTCATTTTGTGGGGCTCCAGGCATCCCTTGGCTTGTGGTTGCATCCCTCCAGTCTCTGTGTTTGTCTTCATGTGGCTTCTCTTCTGTGTGTGTCTCTCTCTCCTCTTCTGTCTCTTATAAGCACACTTGTCATTGGATTTAGGGCTCACCTGATTTCATGCAAAGATGGACTCGATAAAGGACAGAAATGGTATGGACCTAACGGAAGCAGAAGATATTAAGAAGAGGTGGCAAAAATACACAGAAGAACTGTACAAAAAAGATCTTCACGACCAAGATAATCACGATGGTGTGATCACTGACCTAGAGCCAGACATCCTGGAATGTGAAGTCAAATGGGCCTTAGAAAGCATCACTACGAACAAAGCTAGTGGAGGTGATGGAATTCCAGTTGAGCTGTTTCAAATCCTGAAAGATGATGCTGTGAAAGTGCTGCACTCAATATGCCAGCAAATTTGGAAAACTCAGCAGTGGCCACAGGACTGGAAAAGGTCAGTTTTCATTCCAATCCCAAAGAAAGGCAATGCCAGAAACTGCTCAAACTACCGCACAATTACACTCATCTCACACGCTAGTAAAGTAATGCTCAAAATTCTCCAAGCCAGGCTTCAGCAATACGTGAACTCTGAACTTCCAGATGTTCAAGCTGGCTTTAGAAAAGACAGAGGAACCAGAGATCAAATTGCCAACATCTGCTGGATCATGGAAAAAGCAAGAGAGTTCCAGAAAAACATCTATTTCTGCTTTACTGACTATGCCAATGCCTTTGATTGTGTGGATCACAATAAACTGTGGAAAATTCTGAAAGAGATGGGAACTGGTGACCTGCCTCTTGAAAAACCTATATGCAAGTCAGGAAGCAACAGTTAGAACTGGACATGGAACAACAGACTGGTTACAAATAGGAAAAGGAGTACGTCAAGGCTGTATATTGTCACCCTGCTTATTGCACTTATATGTGGAATACATCATGAGAAATGCTGGGCTGGAAGAAGCACAAGCTGGAATCAAGATTCCCAGCAGAAATATCAATAACCTCAGATATGCAGATGACACCACCCTTATGGCAGAAAGTGAAGAAGAACTAAAGGGCCTCTTGATGAAAGTGAAAGAGGAGAGTGAAAATGTTGGCTTAAAGCTCAACATTCAGAAAACAAAGATCATGGCATCCGGTCCCATCACTTCATGGCAAATAGATGGGGAAACAGTGGAAACAGTGTCAGACTTTGATTTTTCTGGGCTCCAAGATCACTGCAGATGGTGACTGCAGCCATGAAATTAAAAGACGCTTACTCCTTAGAAGAAAAGTTATGACCAACCTAGATAGCATATTCAAAAGCAGAGACATTACTTTGCCAACAAAGGTCCATATAGTCAAGGATATGGTTTTTCCAGTAGTCATGTATGGATGTGAGAGTTGGACTGTGAAGAAAGCTGAGCGCCGAAGAATTGATGCTTTTGAACTGTGGTGTTGGAGAAGACTCTTGAGAGTCCCTTGGACTGCAAGGAGATCCAACCAGTCCATTCTAAAGGAGATCAGCCCTGGGTATTCTTCGGAAGGACTGATGATAAAGCTGAAACTCCAGTACTTTGGCAACCTCATGCGAAGAGTTGACTCATTGGAAAAGACTCTGATGCTGGGAGGGATTGGGGGCAGGAGGAGAAGGGGACAACAGAGGATGAGATGGCTGGATGGCATCACCAACTCGGTGGACGTGAGTTTGAGTGAACTCTGGGAGTTGGTGATGGACAGGGAGGCCTGGAGTGCTGCAAATCATGGGGTCGCCAAGAGTTGGACACGACTGAGCGACTGAACTGAATCATCCAGAATGATCTCATGTTGAGATTCTTAATTTCATCACATCTGCACAAGACCCATTTCCCGGAAAACTCAACATTCACAGGTTCTGGAAGTTAGGGTGTGCACATATCTTTTAAGGGGCTACCCTTCACCCCATTATACCTCTAAAGACCAGGTCCAGGCTTATCTAGCCAGACTCCTGGTGAGAAGACAAGAGTGGGCATCAGAACCTGCAACCAGGGGCCACAGGGGACCTCCCTGCCTCTGATCCAGGGACGGGGCCCTGAAGCTATGCTGCATTTGACCTCCTGAGAACCCTGCTCCCTGAGGCCAGAAGCACCCGAGTCGGGGGATCCCAGCTTTCCTCCTAAAGCAGGGTCAGGCAGCAGCTGTCTTGGGAGCATCAGCATGGGGAGGGCTTCTTGCTGCAGTCCTGTGCTCTGCTTGTGGAAGGAAGGGTCCCCACTTTATGCTTAATTCCCAATGACCAGGGCCAGGAGGGACAGAACAGGCAGTCCTGGTGTTTTTTGCTGTGGATTTTCTTCCACAGCCTTTTTCCTATTCTCGACTTTGGGAGGAACTCATCATGACCAAGGGCAGGCATGTGCATTCAGCCGTGGATTCCAACCCCAGTCCTGTGGGAAAATGCAGATTCCAAGGCCCTGGGGGACCCAGGGAAAGACCAAAGCATGCAGTAGCTCTTCCCTACTCCTCTGTCTCTGCCCACTGGTCTCCCCAAATCCCCTCTCACTGCCCCCACTTTCTTAGCTTCACCCTTCTGCCTCAAATGGGCTGTTCCCTTACTGGGATGCTGTGGCTCAGCCACTTGGTGCTGACTGCCCCCTCAGGGATTCTGTGAGCCCCAGATGGATGGACTGATGGACGGATGGACTGATGGACGGATGGACAGACGGACAAAAAGTAAAGCCCTGCAGTCTTGAGACATGGGAGGTGCGTGGCTAACACTGCCCCTCCCCTGCCCCCTGGGGGTCTTGGACTGGCTGCGACCCCCAAGGTCTCTAAGCAGCCCACACTGAAAGCGGAAGTGCCCCGGGGGACACAAGAAGCCAAGCCAGACCCCCCGCGGAGCACGCCGAGGGTGGATGCGGGGCCGGGCTTCCCTCCTGCTGTGCCGCGCATGCTCCGTGCCCCCCCACCACGCCCCATCCCACTCCGCGCTGCCCCGGCCCTGCTAAGGCCCCGGGACCCGGCAAGTTGGTGCTGAACAGACGGACTGCTGTGCAGGACGCGCCTCCCGCACCGCACCCAGAGGTAAAGTCAAGCCCCGTCGCCCCCTGAGGGTGGTGCCCTGGAGGGCTGCTAGGAGGTGGTGGCCTTGGCCTCGGCCTTTCTCCAAGTGAGGGACGGGGGCGCGGTGGGCGGGGGGGAACGGAAGGACGGCTCAGAAGCCCGCGAGCCAGGTCTCAGCAGGTGGTTAGGGACGCCCTGGGAGGTGGCGAGCGCGGAGAGCTGACAAACAAGCCCTCGGGGCTTCCCTCCCCCTTCCTCTCGGTTTCTCTCTTCTGACTGCGGTTCGCCGCTAACTCTAGGGCTGCTCGGAGAGCCTCGCGACGCGGGTAAGTTTGGATTTTGCGCCTCTGCGTCAGGTCGCGGCACTCCCGCCCAGGGACACCCAGCCAACCGTTTGCGAGCGTGAGCCCCCGAGGGTCCCCGGACGGAGCCCCTGCGGTTCTCGGGGGGTGGGGAGTTGTGTCCCTGAGTGGTGAGGGATGTTAGCGGGGCCGAGCACGCGCGGAGAAGGTGCGAGAAGAGGAAGCCAGAGGCCGAGCGGCAAAGCGTGCTGGGCTCTGGACAGAGGTAGCGGTGCCAGCCCTCCCGCCCCCAGACAGCGGCCAGGCACTCCCGGGGACCAGGCTGCAGCGGGCACTGCAGATCCAACCTTGGGGAACAAAACCCGCAAAGTCCTGCTGGGGGCGGGGTGGGGGGGAGGGGTGAGATTCTAGTGGCAAGAAATGGGCAAGAAACAGTCAACGTTTGTGATTAAGAATCACAGAGTCAATGTATGGCCAAAACCACTACAGTATTGCAAAATAATTAGCCTCCAATTAAAATAAATAAGTTAATTTTAAAAATAAGCAAACAGAAAAGAATCACAGAGTATGTTAACCAGTGCTAAGTGCTGCGGGGCATAAATAGAGAAGAGAGGTCGGGTGCGGGTTTAAGCAGTGTGGTTAGAAGGCAACCTTTCAGAGAAACTGAACGGAGGTGGAAGATCGTTGGGGCCAGAGGCAACAGCCAGTGCAAAGGCAAGAGCCACTCTGGGCTAGCGTGGAGCAGAAGAGGGCAAGGTCCGGAAGCTCCTCCACATGAGTGAGACAGGCACTTCATGAAGGGCTGGGAGCAGGTGGCATCTCTCTGTTCCCCACTCCCACCCCCGCAAAGAGCAGAGCCTGGAGACCCGGGTTGCCAGGTTGCTCCCAGAGGCCTTTGCTGGCCCCGAGCAGCTCTCAGACTGGTCCTCAGGCCTTTTCCTTGGGTGGCTGGCAGGTGACACGGATCTCCAGGAAGGCTGCCTGGCACTGAGTGGAGGCACTTGGGGTCTTGAACTACCAAAGCCCAGAGGAAGTTCCAGCAGGGCAGAAGGGGGCCAACTCTAGTGGCCCCGTGCGTTCTTCTCGGTGGACGACAAAGCCCCAATTCCCTGACCCGCCCTCAGTGGGACTGCTGCATGCCTTCCCTGGTGTTTGTTTCTGTTTTCTTTTTCTGGGGAAATAGCCCCATCTCGTGGTCTTCAGAAGACATCAGCACTGAAGCCCTCTGCTTCTCCCTCTGGGACCCACGTTTCCACCTCTTTCCATCCCGTGGCCCCCAGCCAGGCTCAGCTAGTGACAGAGAGTCTGCCTCCCCTCTGTGGGGTGGAGCAGCCTGGAAGGGGCTAGCGGGTTCCCCAGACTCCTAGGACCTTCCCAGCTCCTTGCCCCAAGTGCTGCTATCTGAGAGGCCCTCACCTGCATACCTGGTGTCCTATCTCAGGGAAACCTGAGCCCCGGGGCCTAGAATCATCCTTCAGCTTCTCCCCTACTCTGGAGAGGCCAAAGTGTCTCAGGAGAAGCCGCCTTCCAGTTCTGCAAGCTCCTTCCATATATTTTCTTCCATTCCTGCTTGAGAAGGTCACACTGTTCCTACCCGGAGCTTTTAGGGCGTTAGAGTCTGTGAAAAGGACTTTGCTGCAGCTCAAACGGTAAAGAATCTGCCTGTGATGCAGGAGACCCTGGTTCAATCCCTGGGTCGGGAAGATCCTCTGGAGAAGGGAATGGCAATCCACTCCAGTGTTCTTGCCTGGAGAATTCCATACATAGAGGAGCCTGGCGGGCTATAGTTCATGGGGTGGCAGAGTCGGACACGACTGAGCAACTAACACATACACACACACACACACACACACACACACACACACACACACACACACACACACACACACACACAGGATCTGTGAGCACAGGGCTTGTCATGTTTCTTTCCAGGATTTGAAACTATGCTGCCAGTGGGGTGCTAGGTCCCAAGGATAGACGCTGCTGTGTGTAACCAGCTTGCTGGCTGGCACCTCTGATGCGCCTTGTGGTACTGAACTTAAGCATCGGTCTCCATCCACCAGTGAACTGTCCGTGTTTCTCTTGGGCAGTGACAGTTCAAGTGTCTTCTCTCTTGTTGGGATATGGGATTAGAGAAAACACCTCTTCCTTTCAGTTTTTCTGTGTTTTTCAAAATGGATGGTGACCTGGCAGTACGGTCATGATAGAGAAAAAAATAAGCTTGTGATGTGTTTGAAAACAATTTGGCACTAGTCTGAAAACCCTTGCTAATATCAGTATTACATACATACACACACACGCACACACCTTCAGCTTGTGCAGGCCTCTCAGTGAATGATGGTGATTTCCCAGTGAACATGGTAAAAGAGGATCCCTTGACAGTGACATTAAGTTGCAACACTGCAACCGTCACCAGTAGCAACTTCCAAACACTTTGATCACCCCGAAAAGAAACTCTGTTCTCATGAAGCAGTCACCCCACCCCACCCCACCCAGTCCCAGCCCCTGGCTCTCTGACTCCCTGGATCTACCTATGACTCTCTGGATATGTCATATGTTTTATAAGATTTAAAGATTTTCTTTATAGTGAGCTACAGAACAGTGGCACTCTGGAGAGATGACAGGCAGAAGAAGGGGTGAGTGCCATGGGAAGGCGCACCTGATAGGGGTAGCTAGTGTCCACAAGGTCCCTTGGTGGTGGCTAGTTTGAATGGTTTCTCAGGCTGCAGGACACAGGGACTGTCCTAGCTGTCTGGTACCTGGCCCCAGAATGTGAGACTTCAATAAGTGGGACTTGGGCCGTGGGTTTAGTGGCCCAGGAGAGAGGGGCCCTGATATGGGAGGTCAGTGGGGTGGGAGCTTAGCAAACTGCCCAAGAAGGTGAAAGGAAAAGAGATTTTCTCTTTTTCTCACAATACTTTAAGTATTTTTAAATTTAATTTATTTATTTTAATTGGAGGAAAAGAGTTTTTAGTCATAATCTTAAAGCTCGATCGAGAAAGCTCTTGTGAAATCTTATCTTGCATCATATAAATAGAATCATGCAGTAGTTGTTGTTGTTGTTCAGTTGCTCAGTCGTGTCTGACTCCTTGCGACTCCATCAACTGCAGCACACCAGGCTTCCTTGCCTTTTACCATCTCCTGGAGTGTGCTCAAACTCATGTCCATTGAGTTGGTGATGCCATCCAACCATCTGTCGCCCCCTTCTCCTCTTGCCCTCAATCGTTCCCAGCATCAGAGTCTTTGCCAGTGAGTCAGCTCTTTGCATCAGGTGGCCAAAATACTGGAGCTTCAGCTTCAGCATCAGTCCTTCCAGTGAATATTAAGGGTTGATCATGCAGTATGTGGCCTATTGTGTCTGTTTTTTTCACTTGGCATCATGACACCAGGTTCACCCACATGGTAGAGTGGATCAGTATTTCATTCCCCTTTATGGCCAAATAATGTTCCATCTTTGTCTAGACCATGGTTGGTTTTCCACTCTTCTGTTGATAGACACTTACTTGGGTTGTTTCCACCTTTTGGAGATTATGAATTGTTCTGCACTTAATTCACCTGGGTGGACAAGTTGTTGTTGTTGTTGTTTTTTCTTTTGGTGGACAGGTTTCTTTCTTTTTTTTTGGTGGACAAGTTTTTGTGAAAACATGTTTTCAATTCTTCTGAGCATATACTCAGGAGTGGAACTACTGGGCCTGATGATAACTATGTTTACTTACTAAGGAACTACCAAACTGTTTTCCCTTTTAACTTTGACCACTGTCAAGCAAATGGACAAGTAGAATAGTCTAACCAAGCCCAGTACCCACCTCCCAGGGTTAGCAGTGGCCTCCAGCTTGCCTTATGTGCATGTTTCCCTCCCTCACTCTCTCTTCCTCCCTCCCCCTCTTTCCTTCTCTCTTTCGTTTTCATTAAAATACTAGAAAGTCACTTCACAAGCCCTGTTCTCCCCAAATGGTTCACTGTGCATCTCTTGAGAAGGACATTTTCTTCCCTGACCCAGGGACCACGATTCGCTCACCATGTGGGCAGCAGTCGCCCCACTCTCACCCCCCAACTCCCCCTTTGATTCCTCTTTTGTTCATGCTAGCATGTCATCAGGGACTCCCACTGCACTTGGCTGTTGGCCACTTAACTCTTTTTTCATCCAGAACAATCTCCTTTCCCAGCCTCCTCTTTCCCGTGTGACACTAATTTGCAGAGAAAACCAGGAAACAGCCCACCTTCTGGATCAGTGCTGGCTGCTCCATTGTGGTGCCTTTAACCGGTCCCTCCATCCCAAGGTCCTCTGTAAACCAGAGGCTGAGTCCCAGGGCAGCATAGAATCAGGTCAAGCTTTGGCAGGAGCCCTACTGAGCACTTCCGCCAAGGGAATGGACATCCCATCTCTAGGGGACATCCCAGCTTTGTCCCACCATTAGGTTCACTTCATCTCTTGTGACCAGCAGTAAATAGGGAAGACATTCTGACATCATGTGGCCAGTAGCCCTCAGCATTTCACCTCATGGTTTTGTTGCAGGAAAGGGGACCCCTTCCAGAGGCCGAGAGTGGGCTCTTGTCTGACACTCAGAAATGAATTGTCCAAGGAGACACACATCCTGAGACTTTACTGAGACTTTACAAGAGATTTTACTGAGAAGGGGAACCCAGGCAGAGAGCAGTAGGGTAAGGGAACCCAGGAGAAATGCTTGGCCACATGGCCTGCAGTCTCGGGTTTTATGGGTGGGATTAGCTTCCGGGTTGTCTTTGGCCAGTCATTCTGACTCAGGGCCCTTCCTGGTGGCACATGCATTGCTTAGCCAAAATGGATTCCTGCAAAGAGGATCCTGACACATGTGACATCTCCTTTTGGCCTTTTCCGAACTCTTCTGGTTGGTGGTGGCTTGTTGGTTATGTGTTCCTTACCAGGACCTCCTGTCGTAAAATAACTCATGCAAATGGTTATTGTGGTGCCTAAGATTTTTATCCTATTTTTCCAGTTTCTGCCATTTTTCCCCCTGAAGTTAGCTCTAGTTCTGACTCTTCTTACTGCTCCTTTGAAGGTACTATATCTCCTCCTTACTCTTTCTCCCCCATGCCGGTTGTAAAGTTTTCTCTTTTTCTTTGGTTTTTATCAGTAAACTATGTTGTGCCTTCATATAATTTTTCTTTTTTTATTATACGAGTTTTCTTCATATAATTCTTTCTTTCATGTATTTCTCTTGCTTGATATTCTTAGAGCTTCTTTAATCTGTTGGTTAATACCTTCCTCTTATATTTAGAAAATCTTGTAAACGTTTGTTCAGATCTGTTCTCTGCATAGATCTTCAGTTAGAGTGTTTCATATGTCTCTTATTGGTCTTTTCTGTTTTTCCACTTTTTTGTTTTTTAATGTCTGGGCTTTTATTTATGGTATTTTGTATCGACATGTCATCCAATTCAAAATTCTGACTTTTGTGTTACTCTCCTGTCGGTGGTGGTTTAGTTGCTAAGTCGTGTCCGACTCTTTATGACCCCATGGTCTGTAGCCCGCCATGCTCCTCTGTCCGTGGGATTCTCTGGGCAAGAATACTGGAGTGGGTTGCCATTCCCTTCTCCAGGGGATCTTCCCGACCCAGAAATCAAACCCTGGTCTCCTGCATTGCAGGCAGATTCTTTATCAACTGTGCTATGAGGGAACCTCTATCTCCTGTTAACACCATTTATTGAGCTCACTTTCGATGTTTCAGTTAAAGAATATCCTTTTGATTCTATTCTGATACAGATATTAATTGCCTAGAGAAATATGCCATCTTTTCATGTATTTTTTCCATCTCTTTCACTATTTTCTTTAACATATTAATTATATTTTAATGTCTTAGTTTGTTAACTCAAATATGTAAATTGCTTATTTGGTTCTGTTTTGTGTTGTTTTTCTTCTTTTTGAGATTTGTTCTTATGGTCCTATTTCTTGGCAATGTATTCATTTTTAGTTAAATGCTAGAAATATAAATAATCCTGCAGTATCTACAATTAAATGTTAATTTAATTCATATTTTACAATCTTTAAAATTACAGATACTCCTGAAGATTATATGTTCCCCTGGAAAAGTTTCACCCTTTCTTTGCTAGGTTGATAAAATGGAAGTTGGCCCCCTTAATTCAGGCAGGTACTGAATGGAGTGCAGGTTGGGTTTTGTTTTGGTAAGGTATCAGCTGCCTTTGATTATTTCTTGGCTTTCATCTGAAAACCTAGTTTGTTCACCAGACTTCTTCCCTTAAAGGTTCCTTAACTCTTTTTTTTTTTCCCCCTTCTAAGTATCTTTTTTTTTTAATATTTATTTATTTATTTATTTATTTATTTTTAATTTTTTTTTTTAAATTTTAAAATCTTTAATTCTTACATGCGGTTCCTTAACTCTTAAGTTTTGTATCATCACATGAGTTCCCTGAGCTCTGCTTTTCATACTTTCAGTTTAATTTTGGGGCCTTTTTAGCTTCAGAAGTTCATATATACCATGAGAGGAAAAGACAACCATGTGCTTGAGACATCTCATGTCTCTGATCTTGTTACTACAGCCTTCTCAGACTGCTTTAGACTTCTGCTCAGGACAAACTGTAATTCTCAGCCTGTTCCCTGTGCCTTGAGTTGTCCAAAAAAAGAACATTAAATTAATTATCCATGGTTATCTCCTGAACTTTAGTCCCTCTTGTTCTCACTGCTTGGGCAACTCTTAGGTGCTTCCTAAGAAATGATTTTGTATTCACCTGGCTTTGCCAATTTGGGAAGGAATTATTGGTTTGTTATAAGCTTTTTATCCCAACTTGGAGGTTAGTTACATAGCTACTTGCAAGTGATTAGTATTAATTTTGCTCTAATCACTGACAGTTGATGGTGTTTCTTTAAAATAAAAATGTACTCCTTTAATTGGTGCAAGGACATTTCAAGTTGACTGTTTTTGTCATTTGTCAAGCTATTTTTCCCCCATCATTCTACTATTTCTGCTTCTCTGGTGGCTCAGACGGTAAAGAATCTGTCAGCAATGTGGGAGACCCGGGTTCGATCCCTAGGTTGGGAAGATCCCCTGGAGGAGGGCATGGCAACCCACTCCAGTATTCTTGTGTGGATAGTCCCCATGGATGGAGGAGCCTGGCAGGCTACAGTCCATGGGGGTCGCAGAGAGTGGGCACAACTAAGCAACTAAGCACAGCACATTGTTAACTGACAGCTCATTGTGGGTGATAAGGAAATTTGGGGCGATTTAAATTGTTCCAGGGACCCTGTCCCCTTGCCCTCTCTTGGGGAACAAACAGGCTATGACACCCACTCCTCCCCCCACCGCCCAGCTGGGGCCCATCTTTGGGCTGGGTATGGGCCATGCCCTTTGCCTACTACTCTCTTTGCTCACCCCCAGTCCAGAGCTCTCAGCCTGTGCTCTCAGAAAGCACCCTCTCTCCCAGCATTGGAGGGGGTGGCCTCCATCATGCATTCCACCAGCTTGGTCTTTCTCTTTCTCTGAGAGCAAGTCTGTTTACAAGTGAAAGTGACGTGTATTTGGAGTTTTTCTTTAAGAACCCTGAGCTCAATCTCCTTCTGCAGGGCTTCCCTGGTGGCTCAGTGGTAAAGAATGTGCCTGCCAATGCAGGAGACACAGGTTCGATCCCCGGGTTGGGAAGAACCCACATACTGCAGAGCAACTGAGTCCATGCACCACAACTACTGAGCCTGTGCCCTAGAGGCCAGGAGCTGCAACTGCTGAGGCCACATGCTGCAACTACCGAAGAGAAGCCACTTCAGTGAGAAGCCCATGCACAACTGGAGAGTAGTCCCTACTCTCTGCAACTAGAAGCCCATGCAGCAACAGAGACCCAGCACAGCCAAAAATAAATAAAATTATATATATATAGGCTTCCTAGTGGCTCAGACAGTAAAGAATCTGCTTGCAATGCAGGAGACCTGGGTTCGATCCCTGGGTCAGGAAGATCCACTGGAGAAAGGAATGGCAACCCACTCCAGTATTATTGCCTAGAGGATTCTATAGGCAGAGGAGCCTGGTGGGCTACAGTCCATGGGGTTGCAACTAGAGAAAAGCCCATGCAGCAGCAAAGACTCAGAGGAGCCAAAAATAAATAAATAAAATTGTGTATATATACATATATATGTATATATAAAGAACCCTGACCTCAGGGGCAAGAGAGTGGCAGTGGGGCTTCCAGGGATAGCTTGAAAGTCAGGACTGAGGGGCTAGTCATGTGGTAGGAGGGCTGAGAGAGGAAGGAAGTGAGAAAAAGAAAGAAGACATACACTCCCTTAACAGTCTGGCAGCCTGGCTAGGCGGGTCCAGCATGAGGAGAGATGGAATCCTTGTCTCCTGAGGAGAAGGGGACAGAAGCTCAGCTTTGGAAAGTGTTATGCGTTGAATTTTGTTAGCAGCTCTGATTGGGGCCTTATCTGGACAAGGTCACACAGTGCATAGGCTCAGCTCACATCAGTCTCTCTCCACCCTCTTAGCATCCCCGTGCCCCCACGATGGCAGCCATGCTCCTGACAGCCAGACCCAAGGTGAGTGGGGCTCCCTGACTGTGGGCAGCCCCTGAGCCTGGCATCCCCCTCATCAGCCTCCGTTTGTTGCACTTTCCTGTCCCATTGTAACAGCTCTTGCTGAGCTCTCTCAGCCCCACCACGACACATGTTTTTTGTTGCTGCCAGCTCATCCTGGGGCTCATGAGGGTGAATTCCCCTGAAACCACAGCGATGGCTTGTTTTAGGTGCCAGTATCTTTTGAGGATGTTGCCATGTACTTCACCAAGACAGAATGGAAGCTTCTGGATCACAGACAAAGGAAGCTGTACAAGCAAGTGATGCTAGAGAATTACCACCATTTGGTGTCACTGGGTAAGGATCCTTTACACAGTCAGGCCCCCATCCTGTCTCAGAATTCAGTTTATTTCTGAGTTCCTTTTCTTGCTGGTTACTATGATTCCAAGAATAAATGTGTTTCCCCATCAGGTCAGTAATCCACTGATGTCCAGCTTTTACCTCAAAGACAGTTTTATCTAAATGGTTTTAGGCCTATAGGTATTTTGATATAAAATCTGGGGTTAACTAGACCTCATCTACCCAAAAGATAGGTGCAAGTTATGCTTGAATATTTATATGCATTAATTTATACTTATTTTTACCAAGGTTGCCTTTTATGTACATTTCATATAATAGAGTTTAGAAGCATCTGTTCCTTGCATCAAGCCATATAGAGCCCAAGGCATAGAGGCCCAGGACTTGGTTTTCCAGTCTGGAAAAATCTGGAAAGAGCTGGCACAGGCTTCTCCACTGTGCCCCCCTTGGTTGTTTCTGCCCCTCACCAGGCAGTGAGGTTTGGTGTAAGGAACAGAGACATCTCCTCTCTTACATGGTGAAACAGGCAGCCTTTCAGTTCTGTTCACTTCTTGATACTCCCTGCAGCTTTGTTCCAGCCCTCTGTCTGTCCTTCAGTGTCTCTCCACTAACTCCCCACTTCCCACAAGGCTGCCCATCTTGCAGGCCAAATAATAACATGGTTACCCTCTTGGCCCAAATCACCACCTACTTAAGACTCTTCATACACGCCAAGCTTCTTCATACACTCAGAACTCTTTGCCCCTAGAGGGACTGTGCCTTTTCTTAGGACCTTCCCAGTGACACTTTCTAGAAAGTTCTTTATTCTCTGGTCCTGAAGATACTAATGCTGGACTGAGTCCAGGAGTGATTAACCTGCTTCCTCTCCATGGACAGGATTTTCTTTCGCCAAGCCTCAGCTGGTCATCCAGCTAGAGCAAGGACAGAAACCGTGGGTAGCAGATGTCCACAGGATGAGGATCACCACAGGGATGCAGGCAGGTGAGTGAGGGGAACTCTACTGGCTTGCCTGAGCCATTGGCAAAGAGCAGCAGTTGATGGAGGGTGGCATGGTCACTTTGGGTTAGACATTCTCTTTCGTGGCAGTTTTAAATCTGCCATGGAATCCTCTGTCTCACAACAGCTCTTCTATCTCTAGCTCACTGCTGCCTCCTCCCCTCTTGCCTTCCTGTCTGCTGATGGTCATCTTGCTTTCTCTCCCATGTCCTCAACTCTGGATTCAACTCTTCTCAGCCTTGGAGTGAGGGTGAGGTTAAAGAACAAACCTAAATTGAGACCCAGGAAGGTGATGACACTTGTTGGTGCTCTCTATGTCTTTCCAGGTGACAGGATGAATAGCAAGCTGACAATTTCAAAGGAAAAAAATTGTCCAAAAGAACTCCCAGGGGCCAATCTTCAGGTTGGCAACATAAGCCAGATAGCCGGACAGTCAGAGGAAACACTTGAGCACAGACAGAAACATGCCTGTTGTCCACAGACAAGTTCCAGCAGGCGTGACCCTCCTGGGGAGAAAGGCCAAGGCAGATCCCCAGGTGAGGGAAGAGGGATGCAGGGAAGCAGCTGCGGAGGTAAGCAGGATTTGGTTGTAAGACATCCGAGTTTCAAAGACACAGAGAGGCGGTTTGTGTGTCAGCAGTGTGGGAAATCCTTTACCCGGAACTCCAACCTCGTCAAGCACCAAGTCATCCATAGTGGCGAGAAGCCCTTTAAGTGTGGTGAGTGTGGAAAACTCTTTCGGCGCAACTTCTCACTCCTAGAGCACCAGCGCATCCACAGCGGTGAGAAGCCCTATGCATGTGGCGAGTGTGGAAAGACTTTCACACGTGGCTCCAACCTCATCAAGCACCAGATCATCCACACTGGCGAGAAGCCCTATGGGTGTGATGAATGTGGGAAACGCTTTGGGCGCAACTTCACACTCATGGAGCACCAGCGCATCCACAGCGGTGAGCGGCCCTACTCCTGTGATGTGTGCGGCAAGGCCTTCAGCAGGAGCTCCAACCTCATTGAGCACCAACGCACACACAGCAGTGAGAAGCCCTACACGTGCAGCCAGTGCCCCAAAGCCTTCAAGGGCATCTCCCAGCTCATTCACCACCAGCGTGTCCACAGGGGAGAGAAGCCATTCGTGTGCAAGGAGTGCGGAAAGGCCTTCCGGGGGCGCTCAGGCCTCAGCCAGCACCACCGGGTGCACACTGGTGAGAAGCCCTATGAGTGCAGTGAGTGTGGGAAGACCTTCAGCCGGCGATTCAACCTCTTCAGCCACCAGATAGTGCACACTGAAAAGAGAACCTACGCGTGTCAAGAGTGTGGGATGGCGTTCCGCCACTGCTCTGCCTTCCTGCAGCACTGGCGCACCCACAGCCGCCCACAGCCCTGTGCCTGCAGCCACTGTGATGACTGCAATCAGGCCTCCAAGGAGAAACCACAGCCTGACCAGCAGCCGAGAATTCACCAGAACCGCTTGGAGGGGAACAACTCAGAGATGGAACCGGCCTGCCTGGGCCTCCAAAGAGCCACTGCAGAGTCCCACCCAGAAAATGAGAATCACCTTCAAGACTCCAGCTGTGCCACTGCCCCCAGCACCACCATCTGACTGGGTGCTCTGCAGGAGTGCTGGCTTTAAGATGAGCCCTCCTAGTCCCCCTCCCTTCCCTCGTTGATGATGCAATTGTAGCCCAGAGACTGCACCCCAGACTGGCCCCTTATCACATTTGTATTCTTCACTGGAGCAGCTGAAAGTGCTCTTGCCCCTCGTGCCTGAGGCCTGCATGCTGTGGGTGAGAGGGAGCAAGTGCTTTGAGTTAAGCAGTGACCCATATCATCTCACGGGGGCCTTCACTTCATCCCAAGACTTGTTAGTGTTTTCAGGTAGAAGACACGAAGAGCACTTTAATCCTTTAAAAGCTTAGTAGTGGGAGGGACTTGACAGCACTCAAAATTGTGGGCTCCACATCAAGGCTGTGGCTGGACTGTGACATCACCTAAAATTCATCAGAAATGGTCTGAGAAAGGACTGAGACTGCGACAGTAAAGTGCTCGTGCCCATTTTGTGTGCCCACACGTCAGCCCACGGAGAGTGGCGTCTCCCCAAGGGGTAAGTCACAGGACACGCTGCTTTTGTGCTGAGCAGTGGCCCATACTTTTTCCAGGCCATTTGACTTTGTGCCTGAAAGCCGCA
The DNA here is from genome assembly GCF_001704415.2 of Capra hircus. Classification (NCBI taxonomy): domain Eukaryota; kingdom Metazoa; phylum Chordata; class Mammalia; order Artiodactyla; family Bovidae; genus Capra; species Capra hircus. Next base: position 58,901 of record NW_017214957.1, read on the forward strand.
GCCTCCCATGGACACCGCCAGCTGCTTCCAGGAGAAGCAGCACCCAGGACCCATCTTTTCAGAGCTCAGGGGATTTGGGGGGATGGCTTTCCTGGGCCCTTCAAAGAGGATGAGGCCTGGGGACTCTCGGCTTCCCCTCCCAGAGAGAGGAGCCCTTGGGCCCAGGTCCCTCCCAGCTGCCACCAGCTGCCTTGCTGCCTTTCATCTCCTACCCGCACCCCAGCTCAACCCACCCACTGCCTCCAGATTCGGCCTGCAAGGGCCGGGCTGGTCTGTCTGCTCCTCCTCCCCACCCTCAGTGCCTAAAGCGCCCAACTTAAGTTGCTTCTCCCCCTGAAACAGCAGCCCCTCATGCCTGGTGCTGATCAGGAGGAAAGCAGGCTGGGTTAGGAATTTGCACAGAGCAAGCCCAGTAATGGCTCTCACTTTCACATGATGTTTGTTACAGTATTAGAGGTTCAGTTGCTTTCAGTGTTTCTGCATTCAGGTGTAATGTAAGTCATAGTAGAAATTTTTGCTATAGGGAAGTGTCAGGGAATCGCCCCTTAAATAAGAATCCTTCCAACCCTCTCAGAAGACCTCAGGAAGGAGAAAGGGCCTACCTCAGGCCTGACGGTCAGTTAGCTTGCTGGCAAGCCTGGCCCGTCTTCTCACCCCCTCCCCTATCCCTGCAGAGACAGGGTGAAGCCTTCAAATAGCACTTTACTGCAGGCCACCCTCTGCCCACCCTACCCACAGAGACTCTGCAAGGGAGTTTGTGCTGCCTGGGGGGAAGCTGCTGGCAGGTCTGGATTGTTCTGCCCACACTGTCCCAGAGCTGGGACCAGGAATTCTGCCCTTTGCCCTTCTCAGGATGCCCTGCATCCTGGTTGGATCACCACCTGCCAGCCTCCTTCACCACCCGCCAGGGTTTTTGGCTCAGTCACACGGGCTGCCAGAGGGCAGGCAGGTGGTGGGTGTGCTGGAGATTTCCCCCACTGGGCCTCTGAGAAGCACGCACTTCCCCTGCCAGAAACTGGGCTTGGAATTGCAGGGCTCCTTCTGCACATGCTGCTTGGAGCATCCACTGCTTGGACGACTCTGGAAGTGAGAGGGAGAGAAGGAGATAGAGATCGAGTCATTTCATACAGTTATATGACCATCACTTGTGCACATTTGTGACTTAGGTAAAGTTCTTTAGTTGTTGTAACTTGCTTTTATTTCAGCCTCTTTTTGCTCTGTGTGTCACGTTGTCTTTGAGCCCAGCGTTTAGTAAATATTTGTGAAATGAATCTTCTCCCCTTAGCGCATTGACCTCAGGTTTTAGACTACAGTTGGCTCCAACCTTGCCTTTTGGCAGTGGAAAGTATTTGCAGCTTTGGATTTTCCACCAGAAAAAGACGTTTTAAAGGAGTGTTGTCTTTGGACTCTCTGGTGAGGTCACTGGGAAGCGTGGATGTTCGTCTGAGGTGCCAGACAGTCTGTCTTAAGGCAGCAGGGGCCTCAGGAAGCCCATCCCCACAAAGGGCAGGGGACAGGGGCCTGAGGCCATGTGCTCGGGCTCTGGTCCCCTTTTTGTTCAGCTGAGGTGACCCAGGGTTGGGGCAACAATTGCTGCATGACGGGCCCGGAAGGAGTGTAAATCCATGCACAATGCTATCCATTCCATCGCTCTAGAAAGTGAATGGCTTCACTCCTATGGGTCAGTAACCAACTTTTAATAAAGAAAAGGTGTATCTCCCCAGTACAGCATCATCCATTGGTTCCACTGGATAAGCTGACTAAATTTTGAACATGAACACCTTTTTTTACCTTGGAACCCACCTAGAGATGACTAGATACTGGGGGTACAGGTGGTGATGTCCGATTTTTCAATAGAAAGTAGACTTGCCTGGAGAGATGCAAGCAGAGATGCCAGGCACATGTGCTCTGGTCTCAGTGCCCTGAAAGGCTCCAGGGTTTCTAAGTGCTTACCGAGGTATGTGACATGTATAAGTGATGCATCTTTTGTTTGGCATTTCTTCATCTCATCTCACTCTTCATTAGATTTTCACTCCTCTTCATTAGCACATGTGGTGGTAATCAATCGGGTGTGCATTAGGAACTAAACGGGTATCACATGGAATCATCCAGAGAGTGTCCGGAAAGGATGCTTGCTAATTGCCTTCTATCGTGCTTTGAAATCGGGCTCCCCTCTGGCTAGGTGGGGAACTGCGATTGTGGCCTGCACTTGCTTTCTGATGACGACTGGAATATAAAAGCTGAGACTGTTGGGGAATGTCTTGCCTGCTTTTCACCACCTGCCCCCCAACAAAATTCACACTCCACACTTCTGGACTGGGCTTCAGCTCTGGAGATGACCTTGTCGGACACTGGATCAGCCTGTAGCACATGATTTGCTGTTGCAAATTTGGGACACTTTTCAAGAGCTGTTTAAGTGCTGCGGCAGTATCTTCTCATAACTGGTAAACTGTCCCCAACTGAATTCTTTGACTTTGGGTGTAAACAAATAAGGAAGGTCTGGGTGTTGGTTTGAAGTAACAGCAGTTTGGTGAAAGGTCTCAGGAAAGGGTGCTGACCTAGACTGGGGGAGGGGGAGCCAAGACAGTGTCTGGGCTTGAAGGGAAGCCAGGACCCCTCTAAGTGGAGCTGCACAGAGACCAAGAGCAGCCGCCCAAGGCCACTGGCACTCCTAAAGCAGGAAGGCAGAGCACCCCATTACTGAGCTGGTGTCTTAGACCTTTTGTTTACATTGCCTGCAAGGCTTGTTCCCCTTTGCAAAGCTGCCTGGTGCCTGAGAAGGGGGCTCAGGACTCTGTTGCCATTGTTGTTGAATATCCTTAGTTTCTAACTCTTTAGTGGATGGCTTCCCCCTCACTCCTGGGGCTGGTTCTGGCCTATGCTGTGGCAACCTAGGGGAAGCAGGATGCCCAGGCTGGAGGCAACTCCCTGTGAACAGTTCCAGAGGGGCCAGGACCCCGCTTTTGCCATCCCTGCCTCGGTAGGGGGACACGGCAGCTTTCAGCTCAGGATGTCGAGTCTTTGCCTGGTTAGGTAGCAGAGTGCTGTGTGGAGGTCAGGGTAGAACTTAGTACCAGGTGAACTCTGAAGACGAGAAGTAGAGATCATGGGATTTCTGGGAGGATGGAGGGCTTTCTGTAGGGCAGACATAGGGTAAAGGGTCATTAGAACCAGAGCACGAACAGCTGGGAGTGTCAGACGAAGAAGTTTGGTCTATAGCTGGCTCCTGAAGAAGAGCAATTTTTTGTAACAGAGAATTATTCTAAGATCAAGGAAGAAAAAAGTTGCAGATGAAAACTGCTAGAGTTTGTGAATTTACACATTGAAGACCACTAAGTGTACACTGGAGTCATCTAGACAGTTCTGAAGAATTTTCCATGCAGGAAGGGGAGAAAAGGACAGAGTACTCAGCAGGGGGTGGGGGGCAAGGGCAAACAGGAGTGCCCAAAATTGCAAAGCACCCCGGGTCGTGGCTTGCTGCCATTTATTCCCTCAGGTCAGTTCCCACTTGTACCTGTACTTAGATGGTTTCCTCTTGTGCTAGCCACAGTGTGTCCATGACATCAAAACACAAGGGTCCTCTAGGATTTCAAGGTTGCTGGTTCATCTTTCAAAACCTGCACATATTCAGGCTGTACATGTGGATGAGTTTTGATATGTGCTCACCTGTAAAAACACAGCAGTGCAGATGGTGAGTGTGTGCCCATCACCCCAAAAAGTTACCTTGTCTTCCCCAGTGCTCACTCCTTCCTACCCCTTCTTGCCCCCCCCCTTCTCACAGCACTTGTTCTTCCTGTCACTCCACATTGGTTTGCCTTTTCTAGAATTCTGTGTAATTGAAATGATGCACGCTTCTTGCCTGGCCTCTCAGGCCAGGTTGTTGTGTGTTTGTAAGTTCTTTGTTTGTTAATCACTAAGTACTAGTCTTACTGTCTGAATGGATCAAAATGATTTTGGTACATTCTTGGGTTTTCCAAGCTTTGGCCTTGACAAATAAACCTGCTGTGAAGTTTTGTGTGCAATTTTTTGTGTGGACAGATGTTTTCCTTTCTCCTTCATATATAGCTAGGAGTGGAATTGCTGGCTCACATAGTAAGTCTGTGTTTAACTGTTTGAGGAACTGCCAAAGTGTTTTCCAAAGCAGTTGCACCATGCTACCTTCCCACCAGAAGTGTATGAGGGGTCCAACTTTGCACATCATCCCAACACTTGTTTTTGTCCATCTTTGTGATTCCAGACATCCTGGTGGGTTGAAGTGGGATCATGTTGTAGTTCTGGTTTGCATTTTCCTGATAATTAATGATGTTGAGCACCTTTTTACAACCTCATCAGCCAGTCATATATCTTAACTGGGTGATGTGTGTGTTTAAATCTTTTTACTGTTTTTTTTTTTGGCTGCACTGTGAGGCTTACAGAATCTCAGATCCCTGATCAGAGATTGAACCCACGCCTTCCACAGTGAAAGCGCTGAGTCCTAACTGCTGGACCGCCAGGGAATTCCTCATTTTTTTTTTTTAACTTGGGCTGTCTGTTATTTAATGTAAGAGTTCTAGATACAAGTCCTTTGTCAGATATGTGTACTGAAGCTATTTCTCCCAGACTGTGGCTTCCCTTTTCATTTTCATAGCTGTTTCTTGATGAGAAGGAGTGATTTTATCTTGATGAAGTCAAATTTATGAATTTTTAAATTTTATAGCTTGCACTCTTCATATCACAGTTAAGAAATCTTTTCATAACTTGAGCCACTAAGATTTGATCCTCAATTTTCTTTTTCTTTTTTTTTCAATTTTCTTAAACAAGTTGCATAGTTTTGTTGTTCAGTCACTCAGTCATGTCCGACTCTGCAACCCCGTGGACTGCAGCACATCACACCTCCCTGTCCTTCACCATCTCCCAGAGCTTGCTCAAACATATGTCCATTGAGTCAGTGATGCCCTCTAACCATTTCGTCCTCTGTTGTCCCCTTCTCCTCCTGCCCACAGTCTTTCCCAGCATCAGGGCCTTTTCAAATGAGTCAGCTCTTCGCATCAGGTGGCCAAAGTATTGGAGCTTCAGCATCAGTCCTTTCTATGAATATTCAGTGTTGATTTCCTTTAGGATTGACTGGTTTGATCTCCTTGCTGTACAAGAGACTCTCAAGAGTCTTCTCCAACACCACAGTTTAAAAGCATCAATTCTTCGGCTCTCAGCCTTCTTCATGGTCCAACTCTGACATCCATACATACATGACTACTGGAAAAACCATAGCTTTGATTAGACGGACCTTTGTCAGTAAAGTAATGTCTCTGCTTTTTAATATACTGCCTAAGTTCGTCATAGCTTTTCTTCCAAGGAGTGTCTTTTAATTTCATGGCTACAGTCACCCTCTGAAGTGATTTTGGAGCCCAAGAAAATAAAGTCTGTCACTGTTTCCGTTGTTTCCCCATCTATTTGCCATGAAGTGTTGGGACCAGATGCCATGATCTTAGTTTTTTGAATATTTAGTTTTAAGTCAGCTTTTTCACTCTCTTCTTTCACTTTCTTCAAGAGGCTCTTTCTTTAGTTTCTTTTCGCTTTCTGCTGTTAGGGTGGTAACATATGCATATCTGAGGTTATTGATATTTCTCCTGGCAATCTTGATACCAGCTTGTACTTCATCCAGCCTAGCATTTCACATGGTGTACTCTGCATATAAGTTAAATAAGCAGGGTGACAATATACAGCCTTGACGCACTTTTGTTATAGAAGTTGCATAGTCTTAGTTTTTACGTTTAGGTCTATGATCCGTTTCATTAACTTTGTGTATGGTGTGAGGTCAATTCACAATTCATTTTTTCTATATAGATATCTAGTTTTTTTCAGATCCAACTGCTAGACACCTGTCATTGGATTTGAGACCCACCTGGCTAATCCAGGATGGCCTCATCTCAAGATTTGTCATATAATTATATCTGCAGAGACCCTTTCTCCAAATAAGGTCATATCCACCAAGTCTAAGAATTGGCATATCGAGGTCCCCGTAGAGCCCAGACAGGAACATTGTGGAACCCAGGGAGCTGGTGGAGGGATGAGGGCACTGGGCAGGGACAGCAGGTAGGGCTCAGAGATCATAATGAGAATCTCAAACATGCCAAGCCTCTAGGCCAGGGTTCCAAGGAGCAGGAGCTGGATTGTCACTGACACTCACCACTCAGCTGATGTGTGCCCTGCCTGGGTTCAATCCATCCTCCTGGCACAACTGTACTGTGTCCATTTTACAGAGGAGGAAACTGAGGCCACCCTGTGAGGTCCTGTCTGCTGGTCACAGAATTGGGGAACAGGGTGGGTAGGGGCAGGGCCCAGCACCCAGGCTCTTCCCCTGGGCAAAGTCCTCGCACATCACCAAGAATCAAGGCTCTCTCCTGACTGCTGGGTACCTCTCACCACCTCCAGGGTAAGCACATGTAGGGGAAAGGTCAACAATTCATTGCTCACTCTTTCTCCATGAGCAGGATTTCCAGCTTCTCAACCTGATGTCCCCTGGCAGGCAGGTAAGAGGCTCCATGGGGTCAGGGGATGAGTTTTCAGTGTCTCCTTTGTTTTTTGGAGAAGGAAATGGCAACCCAGTCCAGTACTCCTGCCTGGAAAATTCCATGGATGGAGAAGCCTTGTGTGCTACAGTCCATGGTGTCGCAAAGAGTCAGATACAACTGAGCGACTTCAGTTTCACTTTTGTTTTTTTTAATCCAAGTTAAATGGAAGGTTATACAGCTTCCCTGACCCCGTGTAGCCTCTCACCTGCCACGGTCACTGGCCAGCCTTCTGCGGGGCTGCCCACTCCTCGTGCCCGCCCTCCCCACAGGCTTTTCCTCACCTGGTTATGGGCCAGGCCCCCAACCCCACCCCAGGCTTCTGCCAACACTGATGGGGTCCACTGACCACTGTGGGTGACAGCCTGAGCTAGGCCTTTCTAAAGATGCACCATCTCGCCTTGGGAAGGCCTACCAGCTGACATTGTCCAAAGCACTCCCTTTCCCCCCAAGCCCTGGTTATGCCCAGATTGGTAGCCAAGGCAGAGAAATGGCAGGGAAGCCAGCCGGAGAAGGGACAATCCCCCGTGGGTGGGCCTTTGGGAGGTCATGTGCTGAGCCCTTCATTCAGCAGAGAGCAGCCCCATGAGCAGAGTCCACACAACTCATCAGACACCCGAATGTCCCCAGAGAGGTGAGTCATGTGGGGCAGTAGCTGGGAAGCCACAAGGCAGCCCGAGGGTGGCGGGCAGGGCTGCAAGCTGAGATTTACGGTGGAAAGACTGTGGGAAAGCCTCAGCCAAGCTGCTGGAAGGAAACCTTTCTGCCCTCCCTTTCTTTAGACCACTACAGAGATCCACCTGCCCTTTGTGAACCCTGGAGCTGGCCCGCCTCCTGCCAGCCTTACAGCTCCGGAAGGCTCTTCTTCAGGGCCTTGGAGTCACCTCTTTGAAATGCAAATCTTCAGGCTGAGAGAAAGCTTTCTGGTCCTGAGAATAAAGGCAGTTCCCAGCACAGAGGGCCAGCCAGATCACCAGGAGTCTTGGAAAAGACTGCCTGACTTAAAAGACTGAGGATTCCTTCTGGTTTTGTGATGGGGAAACAATGAAAACAGTGACGGGGTTTATTTTGGGGGGCTCCAAAATCACTGCAGATGGTGATTACAGCCATGAAATGAAAAGATGCTTGCTCCTTGGAAGAACACCTATGACCAACCTAGACAGCATATTGAAAAGCATACATTATTTTGTCGACAAAGGTCCATCTAGTCAAAGCTATGGTTTTTCCAGCAGTCATGTATGGATGTGAGAGTTGGACTATAAAGAAAGTTGAGCGCCAAAGAATGGATGCTTTTGAACTGTGGTGTTGGAGAAGACTCTTGAGAGTCCCTTGGACTGCAAGGAGATCCAACCAGTCCATCCTAAAGGAAATCAGTCCTGAATATACATTGGAAGGACTGATGCTGAAGCTAAAACTCCAATACTTTGGCCACCTGATGTGAAGAATTGATTCGTTGGAAAAGACCCTGATGCTGGGAAAGATTGAAGGCAGGAGGAGAAGGGGACAACAGAGGATGAGATAGTTGGATGCCATCACTGACTCGATGGACATGAGTTTGAGGAAGCTCCAGGAGTTGGTGATAGACAGGGAAGCCTGACATGCTGCAGTCCATAGAGTCACAAACAGTTGGACATGACTGAGCAACTGAACTGAACTGAGGAGTGAAGTTGTTTGCTTTCATTTCCACTTTTGTGGAGAGGACTCTGGGTGGGCAGGGTCCAGGGGTAGGAAGCCTAAAGTGAGAGGATGTGGATCTGAGGTCTGGGGCCCACCCTCCCCTCCTGGACTGCCTGGGACTGTGATGATTCGTCTACAGAGTGGGTGGGCTCCCCAAGTTTGAAACCAGATTGATTACCACAAACCAGGGCATTGCCTATTGAACATTCCTGAAATCCCAGAAAAACCTCTTAGAAGCTTCAGAATATAAGGAACCAGCGACAATAGAAATGGATTGTTGACTTAAAAAAAAGCAAAACCTAAAAGTTGAGAATTATGTTGTATTTGGGGCCATTACCTTTCAGAGAGCTCTGAGAAACTGTTCCAGAGAGGTTAAGGAGGAGCCAGATTTTGCTTCAAAACAACAAAATGGTAGTCAAACACCAAAAAATTGCTGCTAGTCACAAAAAACAGACATTGCAAGTTAATGAATTTCATGCTTTTCTATGTGGAGGAGAGATTCAAGGGTCTGGGCTCATTGATATCATTCCTTTGATACACACATTAACTATCTAGGATCAGTATCCTATTTTTCTCCATCCTGAACTCCTCTCAGGATACACAGTACTGGGCAGCTGCAGTGGCTGATGGCTTGATCGCTGGCATAATTGCTTGTTTACTGAGATGGCAGGCAACTCTGGAAGCTGGAATCTGGGGCCACATGCAGGCCACGGGTTCCTGTCCCAGCCACAGCCAGTCACCCAGCAAGGGAAGAATGAGGACCCAGAGACTATCTACACAGCACACAGGACAAAAGCCTCAGGAAAGAAGAGGAGACGAAGGAATCAGTGGTGGGTGGTCACTTTGCAAACCATGTGGGTCCATCTCCACAGACAAGGTAAAGCACATAAAACAAGGCTGTGGAGCAGTCATTGTGCCAGCAGGTTTCTGTGTCAAGTTGGCTAGGCTAGGGTTCCCAGTGTTCAGTCAAGGTATCCGTCTAGATGTCACTGTGAAGGGATTTTTGAGATGAGATTAACAGGGAAATATAGTTAGCAACTGAGCAAAGCAGGTCAGTCTACATAATGTGAGTGGGCTGCATGAAATCAGCTGAAAGCCTGATGACAAAAACACCGAGGTCATCCGAAGAGGAAGGGATTCTGCCTCCAAATGGCCTTTGGACCAAGCTGCTACTCCTCCCTGAGTCTCTGGCCCGATGGCTCATTCTGCAGACTTCAGAGTTGCCAGCCCCCAGAAATATATAAGCCGATTCCATATGTACATATATCTAGAGCTCTCCAACTTGTCCTGTTTCTCAGAAGCACCCTGACTGCTACAGTCATAAAGCCATACGAATACATGGCAACTAAGTGCTCAGAAAAAAACTACTAGACAGGTGGGATGATGTCAGTAAAATACAATGATAATGGAGTATTTTAATACAGTATCACAGGGTTGGGCTGATCTAGTGGACAAAAAAAAAGAGAAATTCAATAGTGCAATTATCAAACTAGAGTCTAGAGAAATAGTGAAAAGCACACATCTCTGAGGACATTAATTTTTTTCAGTCTGTTGGGCATTTTAAATGTTTCGTGCATTTGACCTCTGTTATTGGTTGAATTCTGTTAAGAGTCCTAACCCCCAGAACCTTAGCACATGACCTTTGGAGACCAGGATTCACAGAGATGTTCAAGTAGAGATGAGGTCAGTAGGGTGTGTCCTACTCCAACAGGACTGGGCCTTTATAAAACGGGGACATTTCAATTTGCGGTACTTTGTTAAAACTGCCCTAGAAAGCTAATAAAGCCCCCACCCCAAAATCTTAAGCAATATATCTTCAGACCACTATCCAGTACAATTTGAAATACACATATAAAAGATGACCACAGTCTCAACAACTTGGAAACCAAGACAAACTCTACTATGCAAGCAGGAGACAGGTGAGGAAATGAAAAGTGAAATTTGAAAGCATCTCCCAATGCAAAGCAAAGAGGAATGTTTAGTGACAAATGTCCAAGACACAGGAAAATCTCGTTCAGGGCACAATTGCAGACATTGAGTGCCTTACTGATTCAAGATGGAAGCTGACAAAGGAGATTAGTACTCCTCTTAAGTAATTGCGGGGGTGGGGGGGGGAGAACAAAAACTGAGCCAAAAGAAGATAGATGGGATTCGTAAAGATATAAGCTGAAGTCCTGTGCACATGGTGCCCCATAGCCTGTGGACTCTCCACGGAAAGACATCTCCAGCCCGCTGCTCGTCTTCTGTCCTCATCTCCTCGTCCCGCTGCATGGATGGTTCTGTTTTCAATCAATTACGCTCCTGATCACAGCTGCATCTGCACTGGCAGACACGGATGTGGCTTGGGAGCGACCGACACTTTTTGACAAGGGGCAAATGGCTGGCTAGGGTGAGTTGGAGCAGTGGAGTTGGTTCTTCAGGTCTGGCCCTGCTGCTCAGCATGGTTGCTGTGAGTCCCGAGTTCAGCCCTGTGGATGCACACAGTCTGAAACCACTCACCAGCCCAGGAACCTGGGGCAGTAATGATTAGAGCTGCCATGAGCAGAGGTGTGCGAGTCTCTGTGTATGCACATGCATTCATTTCTCTTGGATAAATACTCAGGAGTGGAATCATCAGGTCATTATGGCAGGTGAGTGTTTAATATCTTAACATGCGGCCAAACTGCTTTCCAAAGTTTCTGTCCCATCTCCCACCCCCACCAGTGGTGCCTGAGCCTCCCAGTTCTTCCCCATGCTTGTCAACACTCAGGACTGTTGGTCTTTTGTGTTGTAGCCATTCTAGTGGATGTTAAAAGTTCAGGGCAATCCATGGTGGTCCAGGGGCTAAGGACTCCTTGCTCCCAATGCAGGAGGCCCAGGTTCAATCCCTGGCTAGGAAACTAGATCTCACATGCTGCAACTACAAATCCCACATGCCGCAACAAAGACCCAGCACAGCCAGACATAAACACATTTTGTAAAGTTCAGGAATTTCGAGAGTTGTTTGTCAAACGCCATTATTTTAAAAATTCAACTGTATAAAACTTTCACTTAAATTGTATTAAAGAAACAAAGGAGAAACTCAAAACGCATCATGTCTTATTTCACCCCGGTACCTCGGCATAGTGCACCACCCAGTATCTCTTCTGAACCACACGTTCAATGATGTCAGGTGGGTAGCCATGTTTTTACAAGTTTGGCCTGGTGGGAGTATTTACCCCACAGGAATCAGCATTGCCTGCAAACCTGGGCTAGACTGATTATTGTTTGGTTGATTGTGTAGACTTGCTGCTGCTAAGTCGCGTCAGTCGTGTCCGACTCTGTGTAACCCCATAGACAGCAGCCCACCAGGCTTCCCTGTCCCTGGGATTCTCCAGGCAAGAACACTGGAGTGGGTTGCCATTTCCTTCTCCAATGCATGAAACTGAAAAGTAAAAGTGAAGTCGCTCAGTCGTGTCTGACTCTTAGCGACCCCATGGACTGCAGCCCACCAGGCTCCTCCGTCCATGGGATTTTCCAGGGAAGAGTACTGGAGTGGGTTGCCAGTGCCTTCTCTGTGCATAGACTTGAGTCTGTAGTAATTACATTGTGAATAACAAAAAGAAAAAACTTCCAGTATCAAAAACTACTATCCAATTCAGCAGAGATTTTGTTCATGTCACCAATGAACATATGAGGTTCCAAAACATACCTTTGCTGTTTCGCTTTTGTCTTGGTAAGATCAGTGGAAATATCAACCAACGTTTATGTGGGAACCACAGTCAGCCCTCAGTTGCAACCATGGGTCAGGTACCAATCCAAAAGTTTGGCAAGTCAACTGAAGAGATTTTTGGTGAGAATCAATGGGTCATATGGAATTGACCCATATCAATTGACCCAGTGTATCATGTGTTTTATTGTATATATATTGTAGATTTATTTGTACATTGTGTGTTTACATCTTTTATAACAGTAAAATTTATAATAAACTTACATGTCTGTGTGTGTCTGTATGCATATATAGACAGACATAGAGAAATATATATGCTCCCCCAACACAGAGGTGCACACACACACACAAATAGGCTTACATTCACTTGTCACCGTGGATCAGCACATCACAGCTTGCAGACACAAGGGGACACGCCCCAGCCTGTCTGCTCCATGCAGCAGGTACACATCACCTGGCCAGTTTGAGCATGGGCTCAGGGAGGGTGCCTGTGCCCCGGCTGCTGTAAGGCCCAGCAAGCTGGCACTGGGTAGGGAGAAGCACTCGGGCTCACAAAAGGCCATTGATCCACCCACTGTGGCCTGGAGGGGGCCCTGTTGGCCTCACCTACTCAGTGAGTTGGTGAGTCAGTGGCCCAGAGCCTGGCTAATGAGATAAAGGGACCCAGCTATGCCCAGACACCAGGGATCGGGGGGCCCCTGGGCACCCCCGACTCTCAGCTCTGCCTGCCACCGGCTCCTGGACCAAGGCCCCGCCCTGGCCCTCTCTCGGTGGGTGTTGTCCCCAGGGAAGGTGGCAGGGCGTGGACCACCCTCCCAGACTGTTCCCCTCAGGTCTTTCCCACAGTGCAGCCTGAGAGATGTTGTAAAAACAGAAGTCGACTTTTCCTCTCCTCTGCTTACAGCGCTGTGTGGCTCCCTGGTGCTGTCAGGGTCTGTCCGGACCCTAGCTGGGGAATGAGGGCTGGCCTGAGGCAGCCACTGCCTGGGTCCTGGCCTCTCTGTCTGCCACTCTGCCCACTGCCGTGGCCCCAGCCACTCTGACCTACTTTCATGTTTCAGGATGGCCCCAGCTGGCTCAAGGCTCGAAGCGTGGCTCGTGTGAGTCACTCCTGGGCATGGTCGCCCCACCTTCCCACCCCTTCTCACCTGCTCTGTCTCCTGGATATCCTGCCCCTACCCCTGCCTCATCCTTTGGTGGCG